>NW_007243533.1:0-105174 GCF_000164805.1 Carlito syrichta
GACCCAGGGAGCTCTCCCCTAGCCTGGTGAGTGGGGAACGTTCTGGGCTTTAAGGGGGTATTAGGATTTGTTGGGTGGCAAGTAGAGCATTGAGAGGAAAGGGTGTGTATGAGTTTTGTACATTCAGGAGTAAGGTGGAAGAAAGTTTTAAGAAATGAAGTGAGAGCCGCTGGGTTTGGGTAGAAAATTGAGTGTAGGTAGGGAATGAGATTGGACAATTGTGGGACTTCACTTGTATGTTCGGCTGGTGGGGAGGGGGTGTTAACGAGTATGGTAGGAAGGGGTTTTAGGGCCGCTTGGCAAGCCGCTCTGTCGGCCCGCAAGTTCCCTTGGGTGATAAAAGATGAATCGACCTGGTGGGCTTTCAGTGTGAGATGCCTATGGCCGTGGGGAGCAAAGAGGCTTGAAGGAGGTCGAAAATGAGCTTAGCATTTATGATGGCCAACCCTTTGGTGGTTAACAATCCCCATTCTTGCCAGATGGCTGAGTGTGAAACCAAAATGTGAAAGACATATTTGAAGTCAGTGTAAAGTGACAGAGAGTGTCCTGCCGCCAGTTGGAATGCTCGAGTGACTGCTGTGAGTTCTGCTTGGTTAGTGGTGTTGGGTGGGAGGGGATTAGCTTCGATGACGTCAATGGCAGAGGTGATGGCGTATCCTGCCACCCGAGACCCCTCATGTATATATGAGCTTCCATCTATGAACCAAACATAGGAGGGTGCAGATAAAGGTCCTTCCCGAATGTGTACTGGACAGGGGAGTAGGGACTCGAGGACTTTGACACACTCATGTATTGGGGTGTCGACAGGAAAGGAAGGGCGTACTGTGGCTGGGTGAAGGGGTGCGCAAGCTTGGGAGGAGACAGAGGGGTCTTGGACAAAGAAAACCAGAAGGAATAGGACCTGACCGGGAGGGAGTGTTTTGAGGTCCTTATATCCTAGGAGGTGATGTAGATGGTGGGGGGAAGTAGCAGTGATAGGTGCTCCAAACGAGAGCAAGCAGGCAGCCGACAGGGCCCGCCGGCATGGGGCCCATCCTTGAACCGTGTGGTCAAGCTGTTTTGAGAGATAGGCTACGGGAGCAAATGTTTGTCCACTGAATTGGCCTAGAACTCCTAGGGCTGCGCCCTTGTTTTCGTGGACGTATAAGGTGAAAGGTCAGTGAACATCGAGTAGTCGTGGGGCGGGGGCCTGGAGGAGAGCCTGTTGGAGGGCGGTGAAAGGCTGCCTAACCACTGAGAGGGAGAATAATGGTTCCTTAGGGTCACCTTTAGCCAGGTCATAGAGTGGCTTGGCGAGAAGGGTGAAATTGGGGATCCAGGTTCGGAAGTAGCCCGCCAACCCCAGGAATGACTGGATTTCTTCCTTTGTTTTGGGTACCAGGAGAGACTGAATAACAGACTTGCAGCTGGTTGTTATGGCCTTTTGTTGATGTGAAACAGCTACACCAAGGTAAGTGACTTGTGTTTTGGATAGCTGAGCTTTGTGGGGGAAAACTCGGTATCCCCCTTGTGCTAGAAAGTTGAGAAGCAGGACAGTGTCTGTGTGAAGTCAGTTATAGAGGGGCTGCATAAGAGAAGGTCATCTATATACTGGAGGAGAGTGCTACACCCAGAGTCATAAGAGGACAGGTCTTCGACAATGCCTGGCCAAAAAAGTGGGGACTATTATGGAGTTCCTGAGGCAGGACCATCCAGGTTAATTGTTGGGTCCTGTGGGTGTCTGGATTTTCCCAAGTAAAGGCAAAGAGTGGCTGGGAGTCTGGATGTAGGAGGATGGTGAAGAAGGCATCTTTAAGGTCCAGAACTGTGAAATGAGTGATAGTGGGGGGTATCTGAGATAGGAGAGTATATGGGTTAGGGACCACTGGATGCAGTGGTACTATGGCAGAGTTGATTATCCGCAGATCCTGCACCAGTTAATAAGTATCAGACGGCCTTTTATTGGGAGGATGGGAGTATTATAAGGGGAGTTGGTAGGAACCAGAAGACCCTGGAGGAGCAGCTGGTTAACAATGGTGAGATAGGCATGTGAGATAGGAAATTGAGGCCTGGAAGGGAAGCAAGAGGGATTTTTAAGGCGAATGAGGACTGGGGTGTGGTGATTGGTCACCACAGGAGTGGAAGTGTCCCAGACTACTGGATTAACTTTTGGGGGGAAATTGGACAAAGGTTTCAGGGGGAAGACAGCACAGGTGAGGGTCAGGAGCGGAGTTGGGGGAACTCGGTGTGAGGTGAGGCAGATAGGTGCCCCGAGCTTATACAGAAGGTCTTGTCCCAGCAAAGGGGCTGGGCAGGATGGGATAACTAAGAAAGAATGAGTGAAGGGACGGCCTTAAAAGGCAGGACACCGGACCTGTCTCCAAGGGCTTGGAGGGCACCCCCGAGATGCCCACAACTGAGACCTGAGAAGGATGCAAAGGCCTGTGGAAGAAGAGTAAACAGAATAGGTAGCCCCCGTGTCCACCAAAAGGGAGATGGACTTACCCGCTACCCATAGTGTGGCCCTGGGCTCGGCAAGGGTGATTGGGGTGTTTGAGTCCAGGCGGCTTTAGTTGTCCAGGGGGCCCAGGAGCTCTGGCGAGGGGCCCGTTGGGGTAGCCGGCCCCCTGAGAAACTCTGTTGCTGGGGGATGGTTTTCCCCCAGGGGGCACTCAAACTTCCAATGTCCCTTTTGTCTACAGACCAGGCAAGGTTGAGTCGGTCGTCTGGGGTTGGGCATTCTTCTGGCCAGTGGCCTTCCTGGCCACTCCTGAAGCAGGCTCCTGAAGGTGTTTGGGTCTCAGACTGTTTCCTGGGATGGGGGCTTTGAGGTCCCTGTTAAGCCGGTCACAGGTCAGTGACCAGGGCTTGGGTTTGAAGGGCCACTTTCTGTTCTAGCCTCTGGGCCCTCATGGCCTCGGCTTTTTTCCTCTCGGGCAGTATAAAGTTTAAAGGCCATATTTACCAGGTCTCAGAGTGGAGTCTGGGGGCCCTCCTCCGCCTTTTTAAGCTTGTGCCGGATGTCCGGAGTGGATTGGGTGATAAAGTGGGTAGCTAAGACTGTGGACCCCGGCGGTGGGGAAGGGTCCAAACGAGTGTGAAGGGTAAGAGTTTTTGTTAAACGATTAAGGAAAGAGGCTGGGTCTAGATTTCTGTGTGAGGTTTATGTGCTGGGTTGAAGTTAGAGACGGGGGAGGGAGGTGGCGGTGTAAGCGGGACGAGGGAGGGAGGGGAATCTCTGCCCACTTTTTTGAACACTCGAAGAAGTTATAGAGGTCCCGTATAATATCGAGGTTTAAGGACCCGTAGGGACCACTTATTTTGGTTGTCTAAGCAATAGGTAGGCCAATCTTGGGTACTGAAGTGGATTAGATGCTTGGGTTTAATGTCGGGAGTGAGAGAGTGGAGAGGTTGTCTAAGAGGCATTTGAGGGGAGACTCGGCCGGCTGGGATGACAAGTTTCCCGTTTTAACAGCTGGGGCTGAGCAGGGCATCCCCTGGACAGCCAACTGTTAGGATATGAGGAGGTTGCAATAAAGCCTGTCGTCACAGGACGTTATTACAACCCTCGATTCTTCTGGAGAACCAAGGAGGTTGAGGGCAACCTGGTACCAGGATTTTTCGACGAAGAGGAGGCCCAAAACCAGACGGCGGGAGGGAGCAGACTTGAAATACCTGACAGCCAGGGGAAGGGAAAACCAGTCGGGGTTTGTTGTGGCCTTAAAGACCTAGGCAGAAGAGAGGAAAACCAGTAGGGGTCCACTGTGGCCTTAAAGACCTAGGCGGGGTGTGATCCCCCCTCGCCTGGAACCGAAATAGATGCCGGACAATCAGCAGTCAGTTTCCTCCGGTTATCCCAGGCAAGGTTTTAGGTTTTCCAGTTAGGGGCACTTACCAACCCGAGGACCAGTGATGGATGCAGCACTGGCATTCAAGAAAGTGGGCGAAGGCCTTAAGAGGTGAGTCCCGCTGGCACCGGAACAGGGTCTCGCCTGAGGGTGAGAGGAACCCGATCCGAGTCATGGCACCAATGAAAGACGGTGGCGCACAGTGAGAGTCAACACCCGTTAAGGCCAAGAGATTTAATGGGTCAAATGTGGTGGCTACAGGACCTGAGGGTCAGGCTGTAGCGCTGAAGCAAGGGCGCTCCAGCCTTTATGGGGGCTTAGGGCGACCTGTCAGTCGATTATTGGTCAGCTGGTAGAGCTCCATCTAGGTGGGTAGGTTTTTCACGGGCTTGGGAAGGGGTGCGGAGGGAGAACAAAGGAAGGCACCGAGGAAGAACAAAGGAAGGCACCGTTTCAATCGCCATTTTAGTTTGCCGGGTCGCCGTTTCCAGGAAAGGGAAGGAATGTGGCTTTACTTGTGGCTTGGCAGTGGCCCTTCAATCATCACTCACTAAAAACGCTGCTCCTATCTTTGGACAGCTTTGGCATTCTATAACTTTCCCTAATAATTTGAAACTGTAATGTAATTTCCATTATGGTTAATTCTAATCCTCTTCCACATGATATTCTTTCAAATACCTAGTGACAGCCATCTTGTGGCTCTGAGTCTTCTCCAGATTAATTGCTGCCCACCCCCTCCCCCATCCCCCCACTCCCACCTGCCACTGTATTCCAGAGTTGTTGTTTTTGAAAATCTTGAGCCCTGTCTCCCTACCCCAACCCACTGCCAGGCCCTTTTTTTATGTAAAGATGTTCTAAATGTTTGTGCTGTAAACAATGCAGTCTTTCCAGACATAGTATGCCTACGGAAGGGCAGAGCAGAGGTAGCATTCTATTCTTCTAAATATTCTATTTCTTTTCACTCTTCGCACCACTGTAACCCCTGTATTCGTTAGCCTTTTAAGCCTTTCCCATAAATCAAGACTGAGACATGGCTATTCTAAGACTGTGTGGGATACTACCTAGGCAAGTCTGATTGGTCGATACAGTTCCTCAGAAGAACTTTTCCTCCACAAGATAACAAGAAATTCTGTAATGAGAACAAGAGAAGGGTTATAAAATTTCAAGACAAACTGCACCAAGAATTTCATAGTTTTAACATTTTATGTTATTTTTAGAAATAAGGAATCATAAAATATTTGTGTAGTAAATCTCCTTTTTCAATCCTTTTGCCCTACTCCTGACCATCAGAAATTCATCTTTCTGCCACGATTACTTTAAGAAGAGTCTATTTTAAAACCATCTATCAAGAATTCTTTTGATGACATCAGGCAAAGACTTATATGTTGTATTCTCTGAAGTGAAATTAATGATACTTCCCTATTTGACACAGTGTGCTGTGAAGATTCATCAGTTGTGCCTGACCACACTTAGAAGCTGAAAAGTCATCGCTTCTTACTATACATAGAGAGTCTCAGAGGTTTTACCTCTTATCTGCAGCACAAAATCAGCAAAGCAGACACTACCCCCAGAAACTTCTACCTCCTCTGTATTCAGAGTAGGTTTAAATATCTTTGTGTGGTTGGATAGTTTCCTAGAGCTGCCCTAACAAATCACAAAATTGGTGACTTAAAACAGCAGAAACTTATTTTCTCACAGAAGATCAGAAGACCAAAATCATGGAATGGCAGGGTTGCTTCTTTCTGGAGCCCCTGAGGGAGAATCTGCTGCATGCCTCTCTCCTGGCAACCCTCGGTATTCCCTGGCTTGAAGTTATGTTACGCTAATCTCTGTCTTCACATGGCTTTTTCCCTGTGTCTCTCTGTATTTCAAATCTCCATCTTCTTTCTCTTATAAAGACACCAATCATGGGATATAGGGCCCACCCTAAATCCAGAATGTTCTCACCTTGAGATTATTAACTTACATCTTTAAAGGCCCTAATTCCAAATAAGGTAACATTCTGATTTTCCAAGTAGGCAAGTCTTTAGGAGGCCCACCATTCAACCCACTAAGCTGGTCTTCCTAGTTATCAAATTCAATTCCCAGGCTGGTTCATGAAGGCCACCTTGTTCTTGTTTCTCTCTGTAGTTCGAAACTTACCTGCATGTTGAAATAGGAAATAAGCTATGAAATTAAAAAGACCTCACACTTTATCCCAAGATGTAGTGCCATGAGCCTCCATATTAGCAAAGTCTCCTAAAACAACAGGATCAGTTTTTCAAAAGAAGCCATAAACTAGACTTGAAAAATGTAACCAGATAATCTCCAGAGCTGAATTATTCTGATCTTAATGCCCTGACACTCCAGCAGACAGAGAGAATCTTGAGAATTCCTGACAAGGAAGAATCTTGGTGTTGCTATTTGCACCATGTTTTGTTGTCCTGACCCATGATGTAGTTGTTCAGGAAGTAATTGTGCCTCAGTAGCTCTGCTCACACGCTTCCATTAGGCCTAGAGGCAAGACCTCTCTGAGATGACTTCCCTCTGAGTCACTCTAGACTATGTTCAACACCTTGTACATGAAGCCAGGAGGAAGGAGAAATCATTTTGCTGAAGTATCAGCTCTGTGCTGTTAGGAATGTTGGAGTATTTCCCAGAATATAGCAGATGTGCCCATTTTGAAGCCTGAGTAACAAACTACCTAAATGTAGAAAAGTCACACAGTAATAGTGAGAAAGCAAAGTTTCAGGATTGTATTTCTAAGTAGGGGACTCCTGTTGTTTTAAGATAAAGAAAAAACTGTCCATTTATTTGACTGCAAAATGAACATAGGTAATGTCTCAAGTCCTTCCCAGGCATAACTAGTGAGAACCCAGTGCATTCTTTTTTTTTTTTGAGTTGGAGTCTCACTTGGTCACCCAGACTGGAGTTCAGTGGCCGCTCCCGGCCACCGCAGCCTCGACCTGCTGGGCTCCGACGATCCTTCCGCCTCAGCCTTCCGAGTAGCCAGAATTATAGGCATGTGCTACCACGCCCGGTTGATTTTTTGATTTATTGTAGAGATGAGGTCTTGCTGCCCAGGCGGGTCAACCCAGTGCATTCTTAAGACTACCTTGCTAAGTGCACACTGACGATGGGGTTGTGTATGACAGTGTACCATCCTCCTAGGATTATTGTGAGGTTTGAGTAAATTATGTTTATAAATTGCTTAGCCTATAGTAAGTGCTCAGCACATGGCAGTGGTATTAGTATGATATGTGCTGTACAAAATAGCTGTTGCACAGATAAAATTATTCAGATTATCTCAGATGCCACTCTAAATCAGGCAACTATGAAAGGAGCAAGTCAGCCATTCCATCTCAGACATCCATGTCTTGCTGACCCTTATTTTGATAACAAGAGTGAATGAATGAAAGACTTTCTGTTATTTTAGAAGAGAATTACCTTTCATCTCATAAGCATCAAAACTCCTTAAAAAGCACTAGGAAATGTTCGGCAAAACTGAAAATGATAATTCCGCTTATTAGAATCAGAGCTGATCACCAAATCGCATGTCAGATTGTGCAGAGGTAACCTGCCTGCCTGGCAGCCTCTTCTTTCCCCCACTTCATCTTGCCAATTTTCCACTGATTCTTTTCCATATGTCAGACAAGGATTAGAGATGGTTAGCTACTTGTGAAAATGTTGATTATACATGTGGAAGGAAATTGCTAAGCTATGTATTATTTTCATATTTTGAAAGGGTACATTTCAGCATATGAAAAAACAGAAAGAAAAGGAAGCTTTTTAAAACTACTTGGAGGAGAAAAGGAAATAGAACCAATCTTCAGAAACAGGAATATAATTGGCATACCACACAACAAAAGCATCATCTGAACTGTTAGCCAGTGATAGGATATTTTCTGTAACATCTGTAAAGGTAAGACCTTCAGGAATTTATGTATAATTTATACTTTCTTCTTATCTTGGAAATGACTATTTTTCTCAAGTTGCTTTCTGTTTTTTTCAAGTTGCTTTCTTAATAGTGAAATTATTTCACAGTGAATTTTTTTTGAAAGTTATCTGATGAAGAGAATAAAATGTCAACACATCCCAAAGTTTTATGCTGGTTGATCCAATCTCCAAGAAGCAATTCCTTCGATACAGTATAAAATTGTAACTTGACTGAAGTCTAATATTTCCTTCTGCCTATTTGAACTATTGCATTGGAATGTTCTACAGGTATTTCAACCTCAGCATGTATAAAATTGGACATCTTTCCTACCAAATATACTCCACTTGCGCCTTTCAGCTGGTGATATCGATATCCTCCCAGCAGTGAAGACACATACATGGAAAGTCATCTTGAGTCCTCCTTTCCCCACCTCCATATTCAGTCAGCTATCTAAATTCTATTCATTCTACTTTGACAGTGTTTCTTACACTGCTTCTATCCTTTCTGTTACGACATCTGCTTTTCTAGGACAAATTCTTAATATCTTTTTTAGCAGTTGCTACGATACCCTCCCAATTAATCTTCCTGCACCTAGTTGCATTCTCTTTCAATGCATCTTCCTAATTGGTGCTAATATCATCTTCCTGAAGCACAGCTGTGAACATGTCATCCCTCTGTTCAAATCCTACATGTGTAAGCCATTATAATTAGGACAATGTTTAAAGTTCTTCCGTGATATGTAAGGATCATTCTGATCTTTAAAATGTCCATCATTTGTTAAGCATCTGTGTGTAGAACTGGTAGAGCTTTCACCTGCATTATCTTTATCTGTCATTAACAGACCAATTAACTCTATCAACTGTCCTCTACTCCTTGACTATGATGGGGTAGGGATGAGTGGTAGGTGTATTCTAACTATTGGAAGTTACAGTTGATCATGGAACTTTCTCATGCTTAATTAATGGGAGAGAGTTTTAAAATACATTCATGGTGAGAACAGGACAGCTGTTCTTTTACATAAGTACCCAAAGTTATGCCCATAGAGAAGTCATGAATCTCTTATGTAGATTCATGCAAGGAGGCTTTCTGATTATCTTATATTCCTGAAGACAATAACCCATGAAAAACAAACCAAAAACCCAAATTTCAACCCACATTGGAGAATTATCTTCCTCTCCTCCTCCTTGAGGCTTGAAGCTTCCTCTTCTTCTCTACCCATCTGTAGACACAGGGGGAGAGAAGAATTACTATGATTCAAACTTATGCTAGGAGTAAACAAAATTTCCCAGACACTAGAGAAAGATTATGCGTATTTAGCTGCAGGGGGAACAGTAGTGCCCTGGAAGAAGAATAACATGATGGCAAAAGCTGAGACTTTATGGAGAGAAAGTGAGAGGAACACAAGAAACACAGAGGGGGTAAATGTAGGACAATCTGTTGACTTAGATAATATCCATTTGAGGATACCCTAAAGACCTGAGCAGTTCCTCTCTCTCTCTCTCTTTCTCTGTCTCTATGTTTGTATGTGTTTATGTATGAGAAACTCTCTCTCTCTCTCTATATATATATATACATATATTTAAATTGGGCTGGAATACACATAATGTTTACCATTTTGACAATTAAGTGTACAGTTCTGTGGCATTAAGTACATTTCATATTGTTGAGTAGCCAATACCTCCATCTTTCTCCAGAACTTATTCATTATCCCCAACAGAAACTCTATTCCCATTAAATGCTAAGTTCCCATTCCCTTACCCTACTGTCCCTGGCAACTACCATTCTACTTTGTGTCTCTATGAATTTGACAACTCAAGATATCTTATAAGTGGAATCATCATATTTGCTGTTTTGTGGCTGGCTTCATTTCATTGAGCATAAAGCCTTCAAGGTCCATTCATGTTATAGCTTGTATAGGGATTTTCTTCCTTTCTAAGACTGAAAAATATTCCATGGAGTGTATATTCCATATTTTGCTTATCCATTCATCAGTGATGAATACTTGGTTAACTCCGTATTCTTGTATAGGATGACTACAATAGAGGGGAAAAGGCTGCCCCTCTCCCTAAGTCTGTCATTTGAATTATCACTGGAACCTTAAGCATAGATAGACCTCCAGGAACTTTGCTTGACATTTCCTGTGTGAGGTCAGAGAAAAACTCCTCATCATCCTTGGAGGCCAATACAATAGCAGGTAATTGAGATTATTTCAGGCTTTGTGTAAGAAAGCTGAGTTAGAGAAATAATAATATTAAATTTCTTCTTCTTCTTCGCCTTCCTCAGACTCCAATCCCCAAACCTGGCCACCGCCAGCCAAAAGTAAGCACCAAAAGTCCCAGATACATAAGGAGACCCTGAAGCTCTCGAGGTCAGAGTTAGTGTGGTATCATGAGATTATATATATATATGACTTTGTTTACTGTTCCTGGCCCATAGTCCTTGACAGTCTTTCACTGTAGTGCTAAGAATGTTAGGCCTCAGGTGGAAGCCTCAGGAATCAGACTCTTTCTGACCTTCTCCTGTCCTCCTTTGACCTGTCCCAAGGCAGGATTCCAATCTTCCCTCCTTTCTGTTTGTGGGATCCTCCAGAAAGGGTCCCACCCTGTACCCTGGGGGAAGGAAGCTGTCATGTATCTTCCATAAAAACCTAAGAGGATAGGAGAACTTCCTGATGACGAACAAGTAGAAGTTCCTAGAGGGTGGCACACACAGGAAGAACTTGGAAGCTCTGTGCCCTTCCCCCAGACCTCACCCTACACATTTCTTCATCTGTATCCTTTGCGATATTCTTTATAATAAGCCAACAAATGTGCTTCCCTGAGTTCGGTGACTCACTCCAGGAAATCAATCAAACCCAAAGAGGTGGTGGTGAAAACCCCAACTTGAAACTGGTCAGTCAGAAGTTTCAGAGACCCGGACTTGTGACTTGTGTGAGATAGGGGGACAATCTTTGGGACCAAGTCCTCAACCCATGGGATCAGATACTATTTCTAGGTAGATAACGTGAAATTGAACTGGAGGACACCCAGCTGATGGCCACTGCTTGGTGTGTGCTGAAAAATTCCCACACATTTGGTCACAGAAGTCTAACTCATGTTTATGATTGCTGTTGCAGTTGTGTCAGGGCAGAAGAAAACCCCAGATTCAGAGTTTTCCTAAAAGAGTGAAAGTGCCAAGAGTTAAACCTGATCCTTTCTGTGTCAACACTCCACTTTCCACCCTCACACGATCTTTTACCTAGAGATAGAGTCTAACATCAGGGAGACAGCCAGGGCCAGAAACTGCATGGTTGGCGGGGAAAGATGAAAAGTGGTGCTAGGGGTGTGTTGTGTATAAAAGTGGCACCGCTATTTCACTTTTAAGTGTCTCGAGCTGCTGCTTTACCATGTCTTCCTCTAAGGTATTTTATCATAGTCTTAAAATCATCATGTGAACACACTACCTAAAAACTAAAATATTATCAACTTTAGAGAAAGTGCCCAAGAGAGACAATTGCTCCCTCTCTTTTCACCTTCTCTTTTGATGAAAGGCTGTCTCTTCTCTTCTGGCTTTAAATTTTACAGTTTCCCTATATACATTAAACCACCCTAAACTAATTAAACTGTTCCTTCAACATTCTATTTACATCTCCATTTTAATGTCTTCGTGTTTCAATGTTCTCACCTGGAATGCTTTCCTTTGTTTCTATTTTTCTTATCAAAAGAGGCCCACCTAACCCTTCCTTGAAATCTCTGTTCTCCAGGCTATAGAAACCTTCTCCCTAATGAATTTTCAGGGTCCTATAAAGAACTTACCAAATTTTGATCTGTATTATAGGTGTGAAGCATGTATATGTTTTATTATTTCACACTATAAACTTCTTTTGCATTATTTTGTTTTATGTTATTTCATTTTAGAATTGTGGGTATATGTGAGGATTTTCTACATAAGTATACTTCATGGAGGAGAGTCTTGGACTTCTAACAAACCCTTTTCTACCCAGTAGTGGACATGATGGTTTTGTATCCCTTATGAGTGGTTTTGTATCTGTTCTTTCTCCACTCCATCCATCCTTTAATAGTACCCAGCATCTGTTCCCACTCTTGTGCCCGTGTGCCCACTGTTTAATGTCCACTTATGAGTGAGAACATGTGGCTAGGGGAGGGGGGTCACACCTCATCAACAAGGATACCTGCATAATGAACATTTGTATATCTAACCCTGAATTGTACCCCACATCTTCAAAATTAAAATTTTTTTAAAAAGAGAACATGTGGTAATCAATTCTTGGTTTCTGTGATAATTCACCTAGAATGATGGTCTCCAGATGCATTCATGTTGCTGCAAAGAACATGATTGTGTTGTTTTTTATGGCTGCATAGTATTCCATCATGTATATGTACCATATTTTCACTAGCCAGTCCACTTTCAATGAATATCTGAGTTGTTTCCATGTTTCTGCTATTATATAGTGCTGCAATAAACATACATGTGCAGATGCCTCTTTTTTAAGGTCAATATACAAAATTAATCTTTTTAATTTTAAAGTTGTGGGGTACAAGTCAGAATTGCATACATATGTAGTTTAGGTACTGGTAAAGTTTTGGGCCTCCCATTGGACCTCACTTCACCTGTATTAGAATCAGGCACCCTATTGATGTTATGTGTCTCCCCTCATCCCCCAACAGTGTCCTGCTATGGCCAATCCCTTTTTTGTAGCATCATGATAGCTGTTCAGGGTCCACTTATGAATGAGAACATGTGTTACTCAGTTCTTTGTTTCTGTGACAGATCACTGAGTATGATAGACTCCAAATCCATCCAAGTTGTGGCAAAGTTCATAATTTTGTCCTTCTTTGTGGTTGTATAATATTCCATCCTGTATATGTACTGCAATTTTTTTTTATCCAGTTCAGTTTGGATGAGCAACATGGTTGGTTCCATGGTTTTTTCTTGCTTGTTTAATTTAACTTAATTTTTAAATTTTTATTTTATATATTTTATTTTAAAGATGTGGGTTGCAATTTAGGAATAGTTATATAAGTGGATATTGTACAGGTAAAGTTTGGGCTTTCCACTCTGCCTGGTTTGAGATCAGGTACCCTTATTGATGTTGTGCCCCACCCCCAACCCCAGCAATATCCCATTACTGCCAGTCCCTTCCTTACAGTATTATGGATAAATGTTCAGGGTCTCCTTATGAGTGAGAACATGTGGTAGTCCCATGTTTTTATGCTATCGTGAATAGTGCTGCAATAAACATGCATGCGCAGGTATCTTTTTTGTAAAATGATTAGAGTTCCTCTGAGTATATTCCCAGAAGGGAGATTGTTGGGTTGTATGGAAGGACAATTTCTAGTTCTTTCATACAGGTTGAATTAGTTTGCACTCCCACTGACAGTGTAGAAGTGTTCCCTTTTCTTCACATCCTCTCCAGCTTCTGTTGTTTTTTTGTTTTATTAATGATATGGCCATTCTTACTCGAGTTAGGTGATATCTCAATATGGTTTTAATTTGCATTTCTCTGATGATTAGTGAGGCTGAGCACTTTTTCATGTGTCTGTCAGCTGCTTGCATATCTTCTTTTGAGAAGTGTCTATTCATGTCTTTTGTCCATTCTTTAATGGGGCTGTTTGTTTTTTTCCTTTCAGCACATGAATTCCTTATAGATCCTGGATATCAGGCCTATGTCAGATATTCAGTTGGCAAATATTTTTTCCCATTCTGTGGACTGTCTCCCCACTCTCCTGATGGTTTCTTTTGCTTTGCAGAAGATTTTCCATTTGATGAGGTTCACTTGTCTTTCTTATCTCTTATGATATGAGCATTTGGGGTTTTGATCAGAAAGTGGTTGCCTATTCCAATTTCCATAGGAGTGTCTCCTGCATTTTCTAAGATGCTTATAGTTTGAGATTTTTCATTTAGGTCTTTGCTCCATTTGGAGTTGATTTTTGTGTACGGTAATAGTTAGGGATCCTGTTTCAATCTTCTGCATGTGATCAGTCAGTTTTCCCAGCACCACTTACTAAATAAGTTCTCCTCTCCCCAGTGGTTATTGGTGGAGGCTTTGTTGAAGATGAGTTGGTTGAGAAATTGAGGTTTTGCTCCCAGAATTTGTATGCCATTCCACTGGTCTTTATTCCTGTTCTTGTAATAACACCAGCCTGTTTTAATTATTGTAGCCTTATAGTAATTAAAGTTTAAAGTCTGGGGGTGTGATACCTCCCACTTTGTTTCTTTACTGAGGATTGTTTTGGCTATTAGTGGTCACTTTTGTTTCCGTATTAATTTCTGTATTGTTGTTACAGGTCTGAGAGGAATGGTGATGGTAATTTAATGGATATTGCGTTGAATCTGTAGATTGCCTTGGCTAGGATGGACATCTTAACAATGTTGATTCTTCCAATCTATTAGCATAGGATATTTTTCCATTTGTTTGTGTCTTCTTTGATTTCTTTGAGCATTGCTTTGTAGTTTTCACTGTAAAGGTCTTTCACTTCTCTGGTTAGGAAGATGCCAAGGTATTTCATTTGTGTGTGTGTGTGTGTGTGTGTGTGTGTGTGTGTGTGTGTGTGTGTGTGTCTATTGTGAAGGAGATTGTGCTTTTTATTTCATTCTGTTTGTTGTTGGTGTATAAAAATGTGACTGTCATTTTGTACATTGATTTTGTCAGTGAAAAGGTGTAGGAGGATCACACTGCTAGCAAAGAGGGATAACTTAACTTCCTCTTTTCCTATTTGGATATCCCTAATGTCCTTCTCTTGTCTAATTGCTCTAGCTAGGATTTCCAAAACTATGTTGAAAAGGAGGGGTGAGAGTGGGCAGTCTCATCTTATTCCTATTTTCAGGGGATATGTTCCAATTTCTGTCCATTTAGCAATATGTTGGTTGTGGGTTTACTGTAGATGGTCTTTACTATTTTGAGGTATGTTCCCTGTGTGCTTAGGATTTCAAGGGTTTTTATCAAGAATGAATGCTGTATTTTGTTGGAAGGCTTTTCTTCATCTAATGACATAATCATATGGTTCTTGTTTTTACATCTGTTGATGCATGTAATTGCATTTACTGTCTTGCAGATGTTAAACCAGCCCCACATTTGGGGATGGAACCTATTTAGTCACGGTGGATAATATTTGAGATGTATCGTTGGATCTGATTTGCTAAAATCTAGTTGAGAATTTTTGCACCTATGTTCATCAGGGATATTGGCCTATAGTACTGTTTCTTTGTTGGATCTTTGCCCAGTTTGGGTATTAGTGTGATATAAGCTTTATAAAGTGATTTGGGGAGAATTCTGTCTTCCTCAATTGTCTGGAATACTTTCAGGAGGATTGGTATCTGTTCTTCCTTGTATGTTTTGTAGAATTCTGCTGGAAAGTCATCTGGTTCAGGGTTTTTTTGTTTTTGTTTTTGTATTTTTGTAGGTAGTTTCTTATGGAAGAGTCTATTTCCTGGATTGTTATTGGTCTATTTATTGTCTCTATTTCTTTTTGTTTCAACCTTGGGAAGTTGTGTGATATCAGAAAATCCTCCATTTCATTTAGGTTTTTGAATTTGTTTCCATATAGATGTGCATAGTAATCTCTGATAATCTTTTGTATTCCTTTGGGGTTGGTTGTAACTTGATCTTTTGTGTTTCTGATTGTGGTTTATTTGAGCTTTTTGCCTGCTTTTCCTGGTCAGTCTGGCTAATGGCCCATCAATCTTGTTTATCCTTTCAAATAATCAGCTGTTTGTTTTGTTGATTTTTTTCTATGATATTTTTGTCTTCTGTGTTCCATATTTGAACTTTTAATTTGGTGTTCTGGATTCTCCTGCTGAAGTTAGAGTTTTGGTGGTCATGCCTTTCCAGCTCCCTTAAGTGATTTGTTAGGCTGTTGACTTGTGATCTTTCTATTTTGTTTATGTGTCTTCATAGAGATGTAAATTCCCCTCATAGTACTGTTTTCATGGCATCCCAGAGGTTTTGGTAAGTTGTGTCTTTGTTTTCATTTGTTTCCAAGAAACTTTTAGTTTCTGTTTTGATTTCTGTGTTGACCCAGGAGTTGTTCAGCATTATGCTGTTTAGTGTCCATGTCTTTGTGTGTTTTGAAGGGAGTTTGTTAGTGGTGATATTTCTTTTTATTCAACTGTGGTCTGAAAAGGTACACGGTAGTATTTATATCTTATGGATTTGTTTATGCTTGATTTATGGCTGAGGATGTGGTTGACCTTGGAGTATGTTTCATGTAGTGATGAGTAGAATGTATATTCCACGGTTGTTGGGTGAAGTGTCCTGCAGGTATCTATTAAGTCCATTTGGTCAAGCATCAAATTGAGGTTCCAGGTCTTCTTGTTGATTTTTTTTGTCTCAATGTTCTATCTAAGGTTGTCAGTGGGGATATTTAAGTCCCCAGCTATGATAGTGTTAGAGTCAATATCTTTTTCTAGTGTACTTAATGGTGACTTTATAAATCCAGGTGCTTCTGTGTTGGGTAAATATACATTTAGGGTGAATATTTCTTGTTGATGGATTATACTTTTTTATCATTATGTAATGTTCTTCCATATCTTTTTAAATTTTTGATAGCTCGAAGGTTGTTTTGTCTGATATTAAAATTGTGACTCCTGCCTTCTTTTGTTTTTCATTCACCTGAAAGATTGTTTTTCGTCCTTTCACACTGAGTCTGTTGGTGTCCTTTTAGTGAGATATGTTTCCTGGAGGCAGCATATTGTTGGGTCATGGGTTTTTTTGGTTTTTTGTTTGTTTGTTTGTTTGTTTTTAATCCAGCTCACCATTCTATGTCTTTTCAGTGGTGCATTTAACCCATTGATGTTCAGACTGATTATTGAAATGTGAGAGTTTATCCCTGTTATGAGGATCTTATAATGTTATTTTGCTATCTTTTAACATTTGGGTTGATATATGTGTGTGTTTTCAATTTTGCATTCATGAGGTGTGTTATGTTGAGACTATATTTTCCTGCATTCTTGGGAAATACACGGTTGCTTTTTCTTTTTTTCTTTTTTTAATTCCGTGTGTAATACCTTCTTGAACATCTCCTGTGGAGCTTGTCTGGTAGCAGCATACTCTTTTAGGGGCTGGATGTCTGGGAAGGATGTTAATTCTCCATTACTGGTGAAGCTGAGCTTAGTTGGGTAGTAAATTATTGGTTGAAGTTGTTTACCTTTGAGGTATTTGAAAAATGGACTCTAGTCTCTTCTAGCTTATAGTATTAAGTATGCTGCTATTCTCATTGGTCTTCCCTGGTAGGTAGTCTGACATTTCTCTCTCACTGCCTTTAGGATTTTTTCTTTTATTCCTACTTTGTGTAGGTTAATTACTATGTGTCTAGGAATTGGTCTTCTCATCTGATTTCTTGCAGTGGTTCTCTGAATCTCTTATATTTGGATTGTCACATCTCTGGTAATATGGGGAAAGTTTTCATGGATAATCTCCTGGAATACTTGTTTCAAAGTGTTCTCCATTTCCCTTGCTGTTTCCTGTAGTTTTGAGAATTTAATAAGGTGGAGAGTGGGGAGCTAGGATTCAGAAACTACTTGCAAGTTACAATGTTCACTGACTGGGACATGGGCCTTCTGACACCCATTCCCCACCACCACTCTATATGATGATGCAATATGTATGTGTGTTCTCCCTGAGTCCAAGATAAAGTAATAGTAATGAAAAGAGAGAAAAGTGTAATGAAATAGAATTTATGGCACTGTGGTGGTCGGGCAGTCTGGCAACAGCTGTTGCTTCAGACAGCTTCGCCCTGAGAAAAACTTTGTTGATTTTTTTTTAAATGGTGCTCAGTTTTTCTGCCTTGAGAGGTGCAAGCAGAGCAGTCATTTCACCAGAACAACCCTGGCCACTTGTTCCCAAGTATCCACTTAGCCACTCACACACCCTCTTATACACAGACACTCATGAAAATTTGTCCGTACACTCACTCACTCACACGGTCTGACTGGCTCCATGGCCATCTTTTCTGGATACCTCCAGGTGCCTTTTTGGTAGTGTGGTTTATGCTCCTCTGGGTATAAACCCAGGAGTGGGATTCCTAGGTCAAATGGTAGCTCACTTTTTTTTTTTCTTGAGTTGGAGTCTCACTCTGTTGCCCAGGCTGGAGTGCAGTGACATAATCACAGCCACCCCAGGATCAACCTACTGGACTCCGGCAATCTTTCTGCCTCAGTCTTCCAACTAGCTGGAACTGCAGGCATGCACCATCACACCTGGCTAATTTTTTTTTTTTTTATTTATTGTAGAGATGAGGTGTCACCCAGTTGCCGGCTATTCTTGAACCCCGTGAGCTCAGGCAATCCCTTCACCTCTGTCTCCCAAAGTACTGGGATTACAGGTTTGAGCCACTGTGCCTGGCCATAGCTTACTTTTAATTCTTTGAGAACTCGCCTAACTGCTTTCCCAAAGGTGGAACTAGTTTACATTCCCCACAATAGTGCACAAGCATTCCGTAACCTAAGCAACAACTGCTTGTTGTTGTTGTTTGTTTGTTTTACTTTTTTTGAGTTGGAGTTTCACTCTATTGCCCAGCCTGTAGTTTAGTGGCATGCTCACTCATGGCTACTGCACCCTCAACCTGCTGGGCTCAGGCAATCCTTCTGCCCCAGCCTTCCAAGTTGCTGGGACTATAGGTATGTGCCACCATGCCCAACTAACTTTTTTTTTTTTTAACATTTTAACGATAGCTATTCTGACCAGTGTTAGATGATATCTCGTTGCAATTTTGACTTGCGTTTATCTAATGATTAGTGAAGCTGAGCAATTTTTCATATGTTTGTTTGATTACTTGTTTGTCTTTCTTTGAGAAGTATCTGTTCATGTCCTTTGGCACTTTTTAATGGAGCCCCCCTCCCCGTCAATTCATTAGAGTTCTTTATAGATCCTGTATATTAGACCTTATCAGATGCATATTTTGTTAATATTTCTTCCCATTCTGTGGGATGTCTCTTTACTCTTTTGATGGTTGTTTTTGAGGATTTAGCCATGAATTTACTGCCTAGGCCAATGTCCAGGAGAGTGTTCCCTAAGTTTTCTTCTTAATTTTTATATATGGTGTTAGGTGGGGGTTCAGTTTTATTCAGCACATGGTTAGCCAGTTTACCCAGTATCGTTTGCTGAGTAAGGATTCCTTTCCCTGATTTAGGTTTTTTTTTTTTTCTATTTGCCTGAAAGATCTTTCTCTAACCATTTACCTTGAGCTGTGGATGACCATTTGCAGTGATTTGGCTTTCTTGAAAGCAGCAAAAGGATGGATAATGCTTCTTTACCCAAAGTACCACTCTGTGCCTTTTCAGTGATGTGTTCAGTGCATTCATATTTAAGTTAACTATTGTTATGTGAGTTTGTTCCTGTCATATTGCTAATAAGAGAATACTTTGAGTTCTAGACTATAAAGTTGATGGTCTTTAAACTCTATACTTACTTTTTTTGATGGGTGAAATTGTTCTTTCATTTCTGTGCTTAGAACTTTCTTAAGTATCTCCTGAAGGTCTGGTCTGGAGGTAGTATATTCTCTCAGATTGGATGTCTGAGAAGAATTTTAATTCTCCTTCATTAATGAAGCTTAGCTTGGCAAAGTAGGAAATTCTTGGCTGGAAATGCTTTTCTTTAAGAATGTTTAAGATGGAACGTCAGTCCCTTTTGGCTTGTAAGGTTTCCGCTGAGAGGTCTGCTCCGGTTCTGATGTCTTCCCTTGTAGGTGGTCTGTCCCTTCTGTATAGCTGCTTTTAGGACTTTTTCTGTCATGCTTACCTTGGCAACTCGAATTTTTATGTGGCTTGGCAATGGTCTTCTTGTGTAATACCTCACAGGAGTTCTCTGAATCTCTTGTATCTCCATGGCCAGCTTTCTGGAGAGATAAATGAATTTTTCTGGGGTAACATGTTGGAAAGCTTGTTCCAGGATATTCTTGTTTCTCCTTCACTCTCAGGAATGCCAATCAGTCGTAGATTTGGTCTCTTTACACAATCTCAGACAAGTCATAGGCTTTACTTATTTTTCCTAATCCTTTTCTCCTTAATTTTGTCAGACTGGGTTAATTCAGTCATTTGATCCTGAAGCTCTGATAGTCTTTCTTTGCCTGGTAGATTCTGCTGTTAAGACTTGCTATTGTGTTTTGAAATTCCAGGACAGAATTCTTCATTTTCAGAAGTCCAATTTGGTTTTTTCTTAGAATGGTCAGGTGTTGGGAGCCAGCCATGAAGGCCCACTGAGCGTTAGGGATCAGGAAGTGCTGTTGACCTCAAGATCACTAGGATACGTTCGGGAGCTATTTGACCCCATTTCCTCCCCCTTTCTACTCAGCACTAACCAGATTAAGCTCCGGTGAGCTCAAAACATAAAAACTCTGAGACTGGGATGAACACAAGCTAACTTTAGAAGCTCATTGCTCCCATTCTTCCACAAACTGCAGTTTTGACTTTCACACAACTTGTAATTCAAACTCGTGTCACATTTAAGAGCCTTAGTATTGGTCACAGGCTTCTGGGTCATGATCTTAGGATTTATTGAAGGTATAAATTGTAGAATACAGTTTTAGAAGACAGCCATTTTGTTGAAAGAATGCAGTTTTACTTGCAGGTAGCCCACTGTGAACTTTGGACTGGGCCATGTTCCAAACATTTTGGGATGGGCCACTTTCGTTTGTAAAGTAAATACTTAAGCTTCTATAGAATTGTTTGACTTGGCATAAATCAATCAGCTTAGGATGAAAAAGGTTTATAGAATATGTCAGTCACAGATTAGGTTATCCTTTGTTATGGGATTTTAAGATTATCATTTGAAAAGGGTTTAAAGGCAATCATTGATTAAGTTTTCATGGATTAAGGTTTCTGGTGGGTGGGGGACGCTCCTCCCACATCTGACTTTGTGTATAAAAGAACCACTGTAATTCCCAATAACACACATCGCTTCTGCACTAGACCAGAGAAAGTTTCTTTCTTTCTCTCTCTCTCTCTTTCTCTCTTCTTCCCCCCAATTGCCGACACCATCTCCACCTTTGGGGTACCCTGAACCCGGCTGGAGCTGGTCCCCAGCAGTCAGGTCAACTTTCACTTCCTATAGCGCTTTTGTGTCCTGGTTGATTTTAGTGTCCACTTTCTCTTTTGTTGAATCTCCATGCGGATCCCACCAATGCCTCTGTTCTGATTCTAGGCAGCTCTCTGTGCCTTGCCATTGTGGGAGGGGTGTAGGGAAGGGGTCAGGTTGTTTCTCTCTTAGCTAGGACTGAAGAGGCTCATGTGAGGTGTGTAAGAAAAACAAAACAAAACAAACAAACCAAAATCTCTTCCCTTCAGTCACCCTTTATTTCTCTAAGAATGTTCTCAATCTCATGATAGGGTCATTTTGCGGGGTGGCTGAGGGTTGGAGATGTCCATTCTCTGGGTCCCCAGGTGACCATCCAGTAAGCTTCAAGTTGAGTTTTCAGGCCAACCCTCAAAGTACCAGATTCACCGCTTCTTTTGGACATTTTTGCTAAGAGTAGCAATCACTCAATGTCACCAGTCAGCCATCTTGGCCCTCTCTCTCTCCTTCCTTTCTTTCTGTTCTTTTATCTTTTTGTCTTGTTTTGTTTGTTCGTTTGTTTATGATGTTGGGTACAACTCCGGATTAGGTATACAAGCAGTCATCGTACAGCTAAAGTTTAAGCCTCTCCTTGGTCTCCACTTCACCTGGTTTGAGATCAGGTACCTTTATTTATGTTGTATCCCCCTTCCCTCCTTGGTTGTTTGGCTACTGCCAATCCCTTTCTTATAGTATTATGGTAAATGTTCAGGGTCCACTTATGAGTGAGAACATGTGGTTCTTTATTTTTATGATAGATCACTGAGTATTATAGATTGAAATCCATCCAAGTTGCTGTGAAGTTTATATGTTTGTCCTTTTTTATGGCTATGTAATATTCCATCATGCATATGCACCACATTTTTTAATCCAGCCCAGTTTATGTGGGCAGCACAGTTGGTTTCATGTTATTGCTATTGTGAATAGTGCTGCAATAAACACACGTGCACAGGTATCTTTTTTGTAGAATGATTTGAGTTCCTCCAGATGTATTTCCACTAAGGAGTTTGCTGGGTCATATGGAAGGTCAAGTTCTAGTTTTTTTAGAAATAGTCACACTGTTTTCCATAGAGGCTGAACTAATTTTCAACAGTGTAGAAGCAATCCCTTTCCTCTGCATCCTTGCCAGCATCTGTTGTTTTTTGTTTTATTAACAATAGCCATTCTTACTGGGGTTAGGTGGTATCTCCATGTTGTTTTGATTTGCATTTCTCTGAAGATTAGTGAGGCTGAACATTTTTTCATGTTTCTGTTGGCTGCTTGTATGTCTTCTTTTGAGAAGTGTCTATTCATGTGTTTTCTTCACTTTTTAATGGGGCTTTTTTTTTTTCCTTTTGGCATGTTTTAGTTCCTTGTAGATCCTGGATGTTAGGCCTTTGTCAGTTATATAGTTGGCAAATATTTTCTCCTATTCTGTGAGCTGTCTCCTGGCTCTCTTGATGGTTTCTTTTGCTTTGCAGAAGTTTCCAGTTTAATGAGATCGCACTTGTCTATCTTATTTCTTATGGCATGGACATCTGGGGTTTTGATCAGAAATTGGTTACCTACTTCAGTTCCCCTAGGATGTCTCCTGAGTTTTCTAAGATTCTTATAGTTTGAGGTTTTACATTTTGGTCTCTGATCTATTTAGAGTTGATTTTTGTTGTTGTTTTATTGTATCTATTTATTTTTTCTTATTTATTTGTTTTTTGAGTCAGAATCTCACTCTGTTGCCCAGACTGGAGTGCAGTGGCATGTTCACAGTCACCGTAGCCCTGACCTGCTGGACTCAGACAATCCTTCTGCCTCAGCCTTCCAAGTAGCTGGAACTATAGGTGTGCACCACCATGCCCAGCTAATTTTTTTGATTTGTTGTAGAGACAAGGTCTCACCAAGTTGCCTAGTCTGGTCTCGGGACTCAGGCAATCCTCTAGTCTCTGCCTCTGAAAGTGCTGGGATTACAGGTGTGAGCCACCACACATGGCCTGTATTTTTGTTTTAAACAGAGTCTTGCTCTGTCACCCAGGCTGGAGTGCAGCAGTGTGATGATAGTTCACTGCAACCTGGAACTTCCTGGCTCAAGTGATTCTCCCACCTTAGCCTCCCAAAGTGCTGGGATTATAAGCATAAGCCACTATCCCCAGGCATCACTTTAAATTATAAATATCTAAAAGGCAGGGACATATTTTTTTTTAATTTTTAAATTTTTTATTTTAAAGATGTGGGGTACAATTCAGGGTTAGGTATATAAATGTTCATTATGAAGGTACCATTGTTGATGGGGTATGCCCCTCATCCCCTGGAAGCTTCCCTCAACTGCTAATCCCAAACCTATCCCCCTTCTCCTGGCAGTTTCCTACTACTGCCAATCTTTTTCTTATAGTATTATGATAATTGTTCAAGGTCCCCTTAGGAATGAGAACATATGGTACTCTGTTCTTTTTTTCTGTGATAGATCACTGAATATGATAGACTCTAAATCTATCCAAATTGCTGCAAAATCCATGTTTGTCCATCTTTATGGCTGCATAATATTCCACTGTGTATATGTACCACATTTTTTTAATCCAGTCCAGCATCAATGGGCAGTATGGTTGGTTCCATGTTTTTGCTATTGTGAATAGAGCTGCAATAAACATACCTGTGCAGGTATCTTTATGGTAGAATGATTTGAGTTCCTCTGGGTATATTCCCAATAGGGGGATTGTTGGACCATATGGAAGGTCAATTTCTAGTTCTTTCAGAAATTGCTACTGCCTTCCAAAGAGGTTGCACTATATACTGTCTTCCAAAGAGGTTGCACTAGTTTGCATTCCCATCAGCAGTGTAGAAGAATTCCTTTTTCTCCACATCCTCGCCAGCATTGTTGTTGTTTGTTTTATTAATGATAGCCATTCTTACTGGGGTTAGGTGGTATCTCAATGTGGTTTTGATTTGCATTTCTCTGATGATGAGTGAGACTGAGCACTTTTTCATGTGTCTGTTAGCTGCTCATATATCTTCTTTTGAGAAGTGTCTATTTGTGCCTTTTGCCCACTTTTTAATGGGGCTGTTTGGTTTTTTCTTTTGGCATGTTTGAGTTCCTTATAGATCCTAGATGTTAGGCCTTTGCCAGATATACAGTTGGCAAATATTTTTTCAGTGGGGACACATTTTATTGTCAAAGTATAATTTTCAAATTGGTAAATGAGCATGTCTCAAACATTTTATATATCATCAATTAGTAAAAAACTAGAAAGATGCTAAAACTAGTTCAAATAAGAATTTGACTTACAGAGATTTATTTTCTTCATTGGACAAAATTAATTTGATTCTCATGAACAGGAATTCTTTAAATTGTTATCAGTTTTCCACAATTTAACTTCTGTCCTCCACAAAGTTGGCAAAAGAATCAAAAAGGTCACACCCCTATAGAATTTGGTAACACTGGAGGGTCTTCTTGCTAACTCCTAGGGCTTCACCAAAAGGACACCAAGTAGTCTTTACTGGCCATCTTCAAGTCTTTGACAAATGTACCTTATATTACCCATCTCCATTCATCATAAAATACCAAGAACCAGGGCCCACTTGTTAATATTATACTAGAAAACTGTGTCATTGAATAAATATTATTGCTGTTGTAGAGAAAATATTTTAAAAATTAGAAAATTTTGTAAAAGTCACAAATAGGTAACTTGTAGAAGTATATCTGTTGTATTTGCTAATGAATGTAGGTCATTTAATACATTCCAAACTTGCTATGTCTATAACATTAGAACAATTTTTAGTAGCATTATTTAGTATTTCTTAATTCTTGGGAGCTGGCAAACCCAGTTCACCTGGTTTTAATAAACTTAGCCAAGGCATATTGAATTATAATTATTCATGAAAATTAACACCAATATTTGCATCAATTTTTAAATCACTCTCTGGATATTCTCAAAATAACTTAATTTTATTATTATACTTCAAAAACCTAGTTCTCCCAAACTATTCAGTAAGTACTCTAATCCAACTTATCCAAAGTTTCTCAAAAATATTTAAAGATATAAATCTCTTTAATAGTACTACCTATCAAAACAGACGATATACACTTTAGAAAACCTACACATAAAATAATAAATAAATTGGAATTTTTATCCTCTAAAGTAAAAAAGAGGCTAAGATGATTATCTCATTCAAGGAACATTTGTTTGCCTACTATTTGCCAGGCAAAAACTTCAGGACTTGAATTGGAAAATAAGCTGATATATAGGAAGGTACAGCATCATGGACCATTTAATGTGATAAATCCTCTCTACATAGCAGTGCTTTCCTGGGACCTGGAGAAAAGGTTATAAATCAATGTATAATGTTCATAATACAGTTTCAGTGGAGGTTAAAAACAGAGATACCAAAGAAACCGGGTCAGTCCTGTGCCTAATGTAGGACCAAACTACCCTCTATAATTAGTCCAGCTAAAATTACTTAATTGATGAATATGCTTAATTTAGAGGAGATTCCAAGGTTACTGACTTCAGGTTTTTAGAGGGAAATTCTGACGAACTGGTTTTATGTTTAAGAAATTTCTCACAACTGACTTCCTGCTAAATGGTTTATCGACATATAGGACTGGTCAGATAGTAAAGTAACAATTCTTATGTGCAACTTTGTTTGCATTACCCTCAATCGTCATCAAATGCACTGATTTACCAACCTTATCATTTTAGGGGCCAGAGAACTTTCCAAGGAAGCCAGACCATGGGTCACCTCCACAGCAAGAGTCTCAGAAACTTTTTTTCATTGATGTTGATGGAGAAGGCTGGAGAGATGCTCCCAAGCAGGGCTTGCTCAAAGGAAGAGCTCATCCACTCCCAAACAGCAGCTGAGAAGTGGCAGGCAGGGACCTAGGGCCAATGCTTTATGTATCCTAGAGGAAGCCCTGAGAGAAGACTTGGAGCAAAAGGAGGGAAAATCCTGACGAAATAAGGAGCAAATTCCACTGTGCAAGTCAAGAGATTTCATCATTGCCACTGGAACTCTGTCATGGCAAAAAAAAAAAAAAAAGAAAAAAATGCATGCATGCTGGATGAGAAGAAAATGTTGAATTTAAATCATCTTACATTCCATGTTGCTGTTAGCATGGCCATCATCAGTGTGTAATTATTGAGTGCCTGCTAGGTATATGCCCCTTAAATAAGAAATATGGAGCTCTTATAAACCATGGAAAATGTTGGAGACTTTCTAGAAGATTTAACAGAGAAATTGGTAGATACATAATAAACATAAAGATTATATATACATACATGACCATGTAAACAGCCCAATGGCTCTTTTGGTTTTGTATACAGAGTCAGTGTATACAGATTGGAGATGATACATTCAAATTGAGAACAGGTTATTATCTGTTTATATTGGAAATAGTATAATTTTTAAAAATCATTTTATAGTCTTTTTCAATAGTTACTTAACCAACTGCTATGACATTAAGCTTATGAGATTGTTGGGAGCCAGCCATGGAGGCCTGCCTGCTGACAATGTCCAGGGGGCTGAAGACCCCAGGTCACAAAGCAAACCTGGGCAGCTGAAACCCTTGCTTCTTCTACTTTTGTTATTAATGTGGCCAGAAAGTTCTGTACAGTTTGAAGATGGAAAACAAAATTCCACTCACACCAGTCACTACCCCTTGCAAAAAGGCAAAAGGGGAATTAATGAGAAAATTACCTTCCTTTCATTTGAACTCCTCCCTAGGTTTCCACTTCCCCAGCCTCCTGGTATTAGACCAAGCAATCACTTGATTAAACATTGTAGTTGGGAAAAATGTGAAAGATCAGAAGGTGTTATATCTAATGTTTGTCAGGGAACTCACTGGCCTTGCCAGGGAATTATAGTAAGAGATTTTAAATATCATGTGCAGGTAGATAATCACTTGTAAGCTTTTATTTCTTCTGAATGGCGACTAATTGGAGAAATTTGGGAAGCTACAGTTTGTATTCTTAGGAAGAGTGCCAATGCAAAAATTACATTTACTTAATTTCTACATGTGGTATATTATGCTTAGGAGATTAGCAATCACATAAATGTTATAAGACTTCATGTTATTCAGGCTAAGTTTTTAACATAGAATTAAGAGCATAAAGTTAAGATTATAGAAATTTAAGCATAAGAAAATACAAAGCAGTCCTCATGATATTAGTGTGTTACGTTAATCATTAGCAATGAGTTAATAGGCTTTAAGGATAGAAAATAATTATAAAAAAGGCTTAAGACATGTTCTTTGTTAAGAATAAATAACCATTGTAGGATAACCTTGAAAAAGGATTTGGAATAAACAAAGTGGTCAAGAAAATAGATAACAGCTAAAAATTAGGGGAACAAAATAGGAGTTATGCTTAAGGGCAAAACAGGATGCTTTGGAGACCACAAGACAGTGATATCTTTAAAAAAGATACCTGTACATGAGGGAATTCATGCCAGAGTGGTTTTATGAAAAACATCACGTATGAGTTACTTGCTCTGTTCTTTATCTTAAGCAAGGTTACTAATTTTGTCTGATGTCAAGAATTTTTAAAGACTACTTCTTTGTAAAAAAAAGTATATAATCTGGATGTGAACTAACAATTAACGGCATCTGTCCTGCTAACACCAGAGTCGGTTGTCCAAATGTTTCTCTCTTTCGCCAACTCCACTCCTCCTTCAGGAAATCCTGACCCGCTGGAGCTGGACTCCAGCATGAGATAAATGCTATTTAATAGGGAATCAGTTATGAAGGTATTTTAGGTACTTAGAGTAACAGGTTCTTTAAATGCAGAGCCTTGTTATGACAACTTTATTCTCATCAATGGTCCCTTGAATCATCAGGACCACTCAGATAACTATGACAGACATAAGTTATATAATATCTGTAGGTTTTCTGTCTCTTAATTACAGGCAAACTCTTTGGGAATTGGAATGCAAGGACAATATGAACTACTGATGTCATTCACCACTACAGTACACAGAAGAGTTTTCTCAGGTTTACTATATGACTCAGTGTAATTCAAGGGTATTATCAAACATGCTTCAAGTATGACTCTTCCCAAGGTCCAGACAGATAGCACCCAAGGAGCTAAAACAGGCATCAGGGAACTCCTCTTGGGCACATCCATATTCTTAATCTTTCTTCCATCCCATGCTTTATTGGTCTGACTTTTGCTTTGCAAATTTCTGCTCTCCTTTTGAGAAACTGCCATGGTCTGAATGTATCGTTTCTCCCATATTCATATGTTGATATCCACAGCCCCAAGATTATAGTATTAGAAAGTGGGGTTTTTGGGAGGCGACTATGTCAAGAGGGCAGAGCCCTCATGAAGAGGATTAGTGCCCTTCTAAAAAAGGCCCAAGAGGGACCCCTTGCCACTTCCATCATGTGAGGATACAATGAACAAGAAGGCCCTCACCAGACACTGAATCTGCTGATGCTTTAATCTTCTCAGCTTCCAGAACCGTGAGAAATAAATTATTGTTTGTAAGCTACTCAGTCTATGTGTTTTATTATAGCAGCATGAATGGGCTGAGACAGAAACCATGCCACTTAACACAGAGGTTGACCTCCTTCTATAATTCGTTCTTCTCTTCCAAAGAAGTAAATTTTTACAACCCTGAGTGGTTCATTTTCAAGTAATATTTTTTTGGGGGGAGAGGTCGGTGGTAGAGAGGTTCAACAGGATAAGTAAATTGTCTGTGCTGCATTCCCTAACTGGCTTGGCAACACCCAGGGTGGACATGAATGTTCTAGGATGAGTCAACCTATGAGAGCACTATACACTGAAGAAATGGCAGTTTATTCTCCCAACTATGCAGTGAGAAACATTCAAAACAGATACACACACACACACACACACACACACACACACACACACACACTCCACCTCCCAATGCTATATATTAATTCTCAGTGACAGTAAATTCTAGTTCTATAAGAAGGTAGAGAAGATTTTTCCCATCCAAAACTAAATTACTATTTCAAATTTTTAAGACTAAGCAAAAAATAGCATTTTTCCTTCTTCCCTTGTTTTTAAATATTCTTTCTAACCATCAGTCCCTTTTCTTCACATAGGACCTACTGAGGTTCTGAGATCGTTTAGGTTTCTCTCAAGAGGAGAGAGAAGGTTTTATTCTTCTAGTTACCTCTTAGTCTTGTGGGTACATTTTACACAATAACTCAGGAGATTCATTACTTTAGTCACTAATTTCTTATTCATTGATGCAGTCAACAAACATTTGTTAAGTAGTACAATGTGCTACCTGGTACCTGGAAAACATATAAATATAAGCAAGATTTGCTTCCAGTCCACAAGTATTTTTCAATATAATTAACTACAATACCATGTGAAAAGTGGTAAACAGTACTAGGTGGGCATGGACAAAGTTGCTATTAAACTTTCCTTAGAGAGTCATAATCTTATTTCTTGCTTAATTTCATTAATAATAGAAAATAGTGACTTAATTGTGAAAGATAAATGTTTCTGTTCCTTATTATGGATTTTCACAGGACCATTGTTCAGAATTAATGTTTGGTTTTTGGAGATGTATGTAGTATAGGTGTCTGTCTGTTTCAACAACCTTCTCTGTTTAAGTGGAAGAAGAATATGCCATGCCTTCAACTGAGAGTGAAGGGCGATGTGGCAAAAATGATCAGATCTAGAAGGCCTATCTACATGGATATCTTCTAAAAAGTCTTCATTTCATGTTAAGAATTAAAGATCATCCCAACACAGGTATCAGTTAATCTCATCAGCTTCACCCTTGTACAAGCAGCCACTGCACAAACAGCCACTGTCAGGTTTCTGGAAGTCTCCTGGACTCTTCCTTTTCTGTATCCACAACTGTCTCAAGTTGAGGAGAGAGAAAAGGGGTAGAAATTAAATACTGGTAAAGTCAGTAATGGTGTGAAGATGTGAGATCCCTCCACCCATTCATCCTATGAATTTGTATTGAGTACTTGTTCTGAAGGAGTCATTCTGGAAGGCTCCATAGGCAATGTGTTCAGCAATAAGACATAGATCTTGTGGCAGATGTTACTTGTTCCCCTGTTTAGTCTCTCCTTCTTCCCTAGTATTGGTGGTTGACAGCTAAAGCCTACAGTTTACAAGTTTCTTTGTCTTTCAAGGGAGTGGTGCTTCCTTCTTCAGGATGTCCTCTTTCCTCTTAGGATGAATCTTGAGCACCATCTTGGACAACCAAGATGCAGAGTAGAGCATAGAAACAACTGGATGCTAAGGCAGCCCTCATACTTGTACCAGCTGCCTGACCTCATACCTAGTCTAAGTGAGAAAGAACTGCAAACTGCAGTTAAGTGTAATTATAACTGTAATTATACTTTTTTTCTTGAAACTCCCTTCTCTGTCCTCTGCTTAACTTCTATAGCTCTGCTGTTTACTGGCCTTCTTTCTATTATTCTAGACTTTCCAACTCAGTCTTATTTTCCTTGAGCCATCCCTTAACTGTCTCCAGAGGTCTGTGCTTACCCTAAAAATTCTACATGTGAAATTCATCAACACTCACAAACTGATCTGCTAAGTCATGTTGTTGACTCAGAAATTCTAGTTTCTTGCCTTTCCTTATTCTCCTGACTAAAGACATGTTTGCACTTAGCCTCTGAATGGTATTAACATTAAGTTTTGTTAGTTTGTTTTTTATCTCAGTTAGCAACCCCACTATCCAGTCAGCTGCCTGAGGAAGAAGACTATTTCCCTGGACATTCCTTAATGCTCTATTGACAACTGTCTTATAGCTGGCCTTCCCTTACTCAAATTATCTGCCTCACTGCTGTCAAAATTGTCTTTCTAAGATCAACCTTGATTATGTTACTTTCCCAAATCATAAAAACTTCAATGATTCTCCATTGTCTAAAGCACAGAGTTCATTCACCTTAATGTTATATAATAGAAACTTTAGGGCCAGACTCATTTTCAGTAACTTCTTCAGATTCCAAAACTCCAGCAACATTAAACCACTTGCAGATCTCAAATGAGTCATGCTCTCTGTGGCTATGGTATGCTTTGTAATGCAGTTTTTCCTATAGGGCATGCCTCGCTCCCATTTTATAACATATCACCTATTCTTTGAAACTCAACCCATATATTCTTTCCTCTGAAAAGTCTTCCCTGACATCTTCAGGTGTATGAAGATTGATGTTTTCCTTCAATGCTTCTAATAACTACCTACACATGTGTGAGCCTGCATTTCATCTTCTGTGATGCTCATCAATTGAGTCACACATCTGCATCTGGACTTGAGTAAGAGCAGATCTTTTTATACCTGGAGTGGCCTCTTCTTCTTGGCACACTGTAGGTATTGCAATAAGTCTGACTGGGCCAATAGGATACTCCTTCACCAGGCACTTGAAAATGAATTGGGATATGCAGAAATGGAAGTTCCTCAGAACTTAGTCATCTGATGTGAGTGTCCCATGGAGGAGGTTCATGAGCAACCAGCCCTGATGATGTTCCTGGACCTTTTCCCATTTCTGTCCTTTTCAGAAACTATGTAGCCTGCTTTCCATTGATATTGTAAACAGTCCTTTTCACTCACTCCCCTATTTCACTGGTGAAAGAAGTTTGGCACCAGTAACGACTCCACACCCGGTCTGAACCAAGAGATTTATTAAAGGGGCAGTTACACGAAGGGACTGTAACCGAGGAAGAGCAAGAGAGAGAGACCGAGAGAGAGAGAGAGGGAAGGAGAGAGAGAGTGAGAGAGCCAGCAAGAGAGTGGTGGGGACAGAGAGAGAAAGCAAGAGAGAAGGAGAGAGAAGGGGAGAGAGGGCGAGAGAGTGAAAGAGAGAGTAAGAGAGAAGGAGAGAGAGAGCTATGTAGGGAGAGGGGTATATTTATGGACCTTGCAGGGGCTGGCTGGTGCCGTGTTTGAGTCTTATTGGAGGAGACTATGAGGTAGCATTTCTATAGGGAGAGGTTGCTTGAGCACAGGTTTAAGTTTCGTGCGGGCGGGAAAAGTCGCTTAGGGCCTTTGTTGTTTTGGGGAGGCGGCGCCATCTTGGGGACGCCCTTCTGACTGTTCTCTGCGCCTTTCAACTGGGATGAGCTAGAGTCAGTTCTTTTACATGTAAATAAGAGAAGTACTGAAGGATTGCAAACACTAATGGTCGACTCTGTTCTGTGGGTTAATGATTCTCATAAAGCCATGTGGTGAATGAAGATTTTATAGCTTTCTAAAAGATTAGATTTATCAAAATAAAGATAGACGGGTTCACAATAATCTTTTCCACAAAACACATTCACTCAATTTAAATACATTTTTTTAAAATGTCAGGTGGTCTTGTTCATATTTTTCATAAAGAATATATTTTTATCCTTCAAGAAACAGTCTTTTCACCTCAAATTTAAAATGCCATTTTAAGATAGCAAAGAATTTTGGCTTAAATTGTTCCTAGATAATAGGCCCACTTCCCCAGAATCCCAATTACAATGACATAGTCTGACGTATGTGCATCTGATGTTTCCATACCAGTGAACACTAAACAGTTTTACTTCCTAATTAGCCTGACAGTATGCTGTGAAAAGCCTTCTTCCCTAAAATGAGAAATTATAAGATATGGCCTCTTTATAAACATAATCTTAATGACAGGAAGTCAAAAAAACAAAATGCATCCAGATGAAACAGAAAGGGGAAATATGCTCAGCTAAAGTGTTAAATTCATGTTGAGATTTGGCAGAACACTGGGAAGAAAATATACCCTACTATCTTGTTATCCCACACACCCAGTGGAACACTTAATAATCAGAAGGAATTGTGGACTTGGTTGTGTGATGAAGTTTGGCAACTGGCATCTCCAGTATCCAAGGGCTCTAGACATTATCACTAGACATTATTTAATAGTGATTTAGAGGACATGGTAGCCTGCTGATTCAGTTCCACTACTTCCTGTCAACAACAATGATAATATTATAAACCCTCATGTACCCAGCATTATTTAACAAAGCAATCTCAAGTCTCAGGAAATAGACAATAATCATCAAGCTAAAATGCTTACCGATACTGCTAAGGTTTCCACTACAGATACAAGAATGTGTCCTCGTGCTTTGTGTCTGTCTGATTGTGGCACCAAGATTGAATACAAGAATATAAGGGATTTTCAAAGCTCTGGAAACAACTTGTATACAGTAAAGAGCCTGTATTACTCTAGAAAGCAAAATAACATCTGAGTTTACATGAGAAATGTTGAGAAATAGTCCCTTCCACTCCTACCAGCTGGTTGGTTACACTTATAAAAGCTTAAAGGTTAAAACTAATGAAAAGAAAGCCAGTAGGAGTGGGTGGGGTGGAGGGACAAGAAAATAATAGGAAAGGAAAGAAAAAGCTCACAAAGAATTCAAATCAGCATCCAAAAATCCAAATGCTAAAGCTAATCCAATTTCTCTTTTCTCTTAATTTTGACCTAATTCAAACTGGTATAGAGTTTAGTTTTAGGGCTCCCAGAAAATAAGCAGTGAATCAGAAGCAATAGAGGAAGCTGGAGAAAAGTATGCAAAGTAACTACTGTTACACAAGCATCAGAGAAGGGTGGGGAAAATTTTAGAAAATGCATGTGTACAACTACAGAATATATACTTGTCTAGAGTCATTTCACAGAAGAACAAATGGTTCTATTATCTTAATAGCTTCCAAGGCAACTCTGTTATTTATTTATTTATTTATTTATTATTATTATTTGAGGAGGCGATAGGGGGACCTTCAGACCTTCTAGAGGAGTTTAGTATATCCTGTATGTTTAAGACAGAAACTTAGTTATTCAAATTTCTATGAGAATGTATTATAAGACTGAGTTGAGGCATGGGAAGGAAAGGGTATTGAAAGAAAAGGAGGGACAAGTTCCAGGATACAAGATAGATGTGACTAAGGGCTCAGGTGTCATTGCAGCAGACAGTACCATGGCGCCTTGGGAGAGGAAAGAAGAAGGAGAGTTGGGAGTTTAAGTAACTGGAATTGCAAGACAAGCACAAGAACTGCTTTTGGGGATTGAAGAAAGAAGGCCTTGTCTTGGCAACTGTAGAAATCGCTGTACAAGAAGACCCTGCAGTGTAGTGCAGGCTGATATGGAGGGTGAGGGTCCTCACTGATTAGAATTCATCAGCAGCCAGTTATAATTGGTAACAAAGTAAAATTATTTTAGTCATCTATCTAGGCAGGCATATCAATATCTAATACTGAATGTTTGATTTTATTTAAAAAGCGTGTATGATTCATCTTAGCCAAGCATTTTGCTGTGAAATAACAGAGACCCAAAGATAAAGAAGAGATGGAGTTCAGTTTCCAGGTGAATTCAATCTAGTGACTGGGCTAGTCACACATGCAAGTCATTCTTATGTAGGTCTGTCTCAAGGGAGCAACTGAATTATTAAAAGTTCAACCACAAGGGGCAGTGGCTCTCATCTGTGACTCAGCACTTTGAGAGGCTTTGAGCCCACCTTTAATTCAAAGCTGCAGCAATCAGTGATCAGGCCATTGCATTACATTCCAACCTGGGCAACAGAAAGAGAGAACTTGTTTCAGAAAAAAAAAAAAATTTAGTAACTTGCCTAAGGCTACAAAGTTCTGGTAATTAGAGGAGGTAAATTCAAATTTCTCTTACTCTCAGAATCGTTTCCTTTTTGCTCTAACCCGTAATTTCTTAGACACAATTTTATTCATTTGACTGTTTCATATCCAGCAAGAATCAAAGTGTTTATTTATAAGGCACTCATCAACTGAGCTATGCCTAGCAGAGTCAAGACACTCCTTTTTGGAGGGTGGAGCAGGAAAAGATTAGGAGGGGAGGATCTCCATGAGGTTGGATACCTTTCCAGGATCCTAAAGGGTGAATATAGAAAATGGAGCTCACCTCCAAAATCATTTTGAACTTTGATCTTTTAAACCCCCATTCCCACGATTACCAAAGTAAGTTATAGTATTAGGTTGCCCTCCTGCAAATCATTTCTCCTTAACTATGAACTAGGTGCTGGTGAAAGGACCTTAACTATGAAGTAGGTGCTAGTGAAAGAATTTAAGTACAGGTGGCCAGAAGAGCAACAAATCATCACCAGTATGTCCAAAATATCTTCATTTTTTTAAACTTGCCTTAACCTGAGCCTATATTTATCATGTCTTCCTCAGTTTAGATATATTACAGTATTAGGACTGTTGAATGGGTTAAACGTAAGCAATATCAGCTTTAAGCTCTTTTATTTTGGAATGATACATTAGAGAAACGTTTGACAAGATTAGACTTCCTGGTTAAGCGCCTAGGAGAAGCAGGTGTCACCCAGAAACCATCATGCAAGACTACAGTGAGTGAATTTTCAGTATTCTTCACCTTGAAGGAGAATTGCATGATTATGAGGTTTCATAACAATCTGTGCATTCGTGTTATTTGGTTTGTATTTGGACACGGTTTGCTTCTTAACCTATGCCTGAAGGAATCCATTATGGTATGTCCCTCCCATCTCCCCAAGGGTTTCACATTTAAGTAAAAAAAGTGTTTGAGCAGGTGTTGATGATTGTTTGAACAGATGCCTAAGTGCTACCTAATTATCAGAAGAGCATTACTATGAATATGTAATACATGTGAAAAACACCAAAACAATTATTTCAGAAAATGGTATTCTTCTAGGTTAACAGTAGCCCTGCTGAGTACCTTTCTGCTCTTGATAGGGTAACGGTTGGCAGCGTGGTGCCTAGAGTACAGACACTGGGCTCAACCATGTCAGGGACTTTGGGATTAACCTTAAATACTATTTGCAGTTGTTTGAAATAATTTCTATCGCTCTCCTTTTCTCTCTTCATTTATCTTTTTCCTCTCATAAATCTATTAAGTTTCATTACTGAAGTGGAATACTCTGTGCTGCTTCTTTTATCTATATGCTTTGAGCAGTTTCAAGGAAAGATAAGAAAATTAGTTGAACAAACAGTACATGGCAGAGTAAATCTCCCCGATGAGTCAGTCTCATTTTTATTCTTTTAGTACACTCCATAAAGGAGGAAATTAGCCAGATCTTTACGGATTCTAGTTTCCTGTGAATTTCAAGGTGGATGTTAAGTGCATTTGAAGCCAGGCAAATTGTATTGAGAATCATTGCCCGGGTTTGTCTTAGTGTTCAGGGGACCCCATGGAGCAATTTGTGAATTTACTTGTCCTTAGGATTTATCCCTTGTAGACACTGGTATGTGTAGACCATGGGAAGTAGGTGCTATTTAGTTAGTAGCTTTGGCTGAAGTCTATTTCTGTGCTGGAACTGGCTTGGATTCTGACTGGTCAAGCAGTGTCAAATGTCACTGCAGGCAAAGAAGGTGATGTGGTGTGCCCACTCTCTCAGTGAATGCTGTGCTTGGTGCAGATCCCCTTTTGCTGCATGGTTCAGATGTGGGAGCTGAGGCAGTACTTGCCCCAGATATGGATTCATTCATCCAGCAAATATGTGTTAGATGCCAACTATGTGCCGAGCATTTTGCTGTATACTCCAGCGATTCATCGGTGAAAGAGGCTGCAGGGTCCTTCCTACCTCCCAGTATGTTTCTATATGTTCACTGAGGGTGGCACGTCTCAGATTCAATTTCTTGGCCTTTTCAACTTATGGACATCAAAATGCCTGTGCCCCAATGGAAATGTATGAATCCATTGGCCTAGTTATGTTTCAAACTTTTCCTCTGTGATTTGAATTAGAATTAATGGATAAAAGAAATTATTCATTTATTCATGAAGCAATTATATATTAAATGCTGTCACATGCCAGGCTCTGTGCCAAACACTGAATATACAGTAGTCATCTCAAAGATAAATTCCCTACTTTCACTGAATGGGGAAGAGGTGGGAGGATCACTTGAGCCCAGAAGTTAAAGATCACAGATAACAACACTGCACTCCAACATGGGAGAGAAAGTCAGACCTTATTAAGAAAGAGAGGGATGCAGAGGAACTCAAATCTTTCTACAAAAAAGATACCTGCACATGTATATTTGTTGCAGCTCTAATCACAATTGCAATAACGTGGAACCAACCATGTTGTCCATTGAAGCTGGACTGGATTAAAAAAAAAATGTGATACATATACATAGTGGGATATTATGCAGCCATAAAGAAGGACAAACATATGAACTTTGCAGCAACTTGGATGGATTTAGAGTCGATCATACTCAGTGATCTATCACAGAAACAAAGAACAGAGTACCATATGTTCTCACTCATAAGCGGACCTTGAACAATTATAATACTATAAGAAAGGGATTGGCAGTAGTGGGAAACTGTTTGGGGGGTGGGATTGGCAGTTGAGGGAAACTGCTAGGGGAGGGAGAGGCATACTTCATCAACAAGGGTACCTTCATAATCAACATTTGTATACCTAACCCTGAATTGTACCCCACATTGTTATAATTTTTAAAAGAAAGAAAGAAAGAAAGAAAGAAAGAAGGAAAGAAAGAAAGAAAGAAAGAAAGAAAGAAAAAGAAAGAAAGACAATGAGAGTAGCCAAGAAGAGAAGAGAATGGAAAGGAAGGCAAAGACCTGATAATTATGGTAAAGGTTTGGTTTCAGTTTGAATGCAGTGGGAATCTATGTAGAGTCTTAAGTAAAAGAGTGATATGGTCTTCGATTTTTTTAAAGATTCAATTGAAGAATTAAATTGAGAAGAAGGATTAAGTAAATATTTTCATTAGTAGAATTGGGATAATTTATTATTGGGTTATATATGGTGGGGGAGGAAGAGCAAGATGTTATGATATAATTTAATTGTTAACATTTTAAATTTAAACTCTTAATAAACCAAAATTTTGATAACTAACATTTCAAATAATTTGAGAGTTGTCAATGACAAAATTCCTTCCAACTAGACGTCTCAAATGACACTGAGCATGATATAACCTGATACTCAGTAAATGCTCAAATATATAATACATGAATAATTAGATAGAGTAGGTAGTATTTCCCCTATTCTGAAAACATAAAAGTAAATTAATAATATATTGTTTTTATCATTTATCCTGATTTCTCAAATATTAGTGGAATAATATATGATATGACTGGAAAGGTTTTCCTGAAATGCCTTGGCAGACCAGTCACTGGCAAACCCAGAACATTTCTGTTGCTATTGGACAAGAGGGACTCTTTCAGCTGGGCTGGGGAGTTGGTGGATGGGAGCCTGGGCTGCTGTTGATCTCTCCAACACTGTAAGAGGAAACTCAGAGACAGTCCTTAATGATATTTTGGAAACCCTGGTACAGTACCACAGGCTCTTCACCTTTCCAATGATGTGATGCAATAAATTTCCTTTTTGTATTTTAGGCTAGTATGATAAGATTTCTGTCATTTCTCACAGAAGGTATTTTGACCAAACAAGGACCTTAATCTTAATCTGGAGGCTATAATTTTTAGGGAGCAAAAAAAGTGAAGGCAATATTAAGAAGGTTATATTTGCATATGGAAAAGCCAGGACACTTGATACCTAGGTTGATTCTTCTACTCTTAGCTTTTCTGACTTTAGTTTCCTTATTTTGAAAATTAGTGTCCATTCTAGCACTTGAAATTCTATATTTCTAAGCACCCATTTTATGCCTGTATTTCAATGTTCTGCTTATAAACATCTAATTTATTGGTCTCTTTTGGAAGACATGGCAGTGAGGAATTAAAGATGTGTTTCCTAAAAGGCTGTATTGAATTAGGGAATGAAGGATATTCAGCTTGATGTATGTACTAAGGTTTCCAGATCAAGATACGACCATGAAAATAAGTTGATTTACTGTAGGAAAGTTAGTGGATCATACATGTATATCAACTTACTTATGGGAATATTATGTTGTGGTTTAATTTGAATATTGTCTGTGAGACAAAACTCTAACAACAGAGAATGTGAAGAATGCTAATCTTTTGCGAACAAACAACCCAAATTGGGTTCCCCAGGTGTTTTGAGAGGGCGTCACAAAAATGTAAAAATGGGCCTACTAAACTTGGCTTATATCTCATTGGGGAAATCATGGATTATTCACCTGCTATCTTGCTTGGTTACCATTGAGAGCACATAAAATGGTAACAGTAGTAACCCTGGGGTAGGCAGAAAAGACTGATGAAAGTCCAAGGAGACTGGAGGCCACAGACATTGGAGGGAATCCTGTGGGAATCAGTGTTATCTCCTTTACAAGTCTGAAAAGAAAAAGACTCTCAATTGACATCAGCTTTATGCAATAAGCAGACTCTCTTTTTTTATTATTATTTTTAATTTCTTCTTTTTTATTTGTAAGATGTGGGGTACAATTCAGGGTTAGGCATATAAATGTTCATTATGCCGGTACCCTTGTTGATGAGGTGTGCTCCCCCTCCCGGCAATTTCCCTCAACTGCCAATCCCACCTCCTGCTCCCCTGGCAGTTTCCCACTACTGTCAATTCCTTTCTTATAGTATTATGATAATTGTTCAAGGTCTGCTTATGAGTGAGAACATATGGTACTCTGTTCTTTGTTTCTGTGATAGATCACTGAGTATAATAATTTTTGTAGAATGATTTGAGTTCCTCTGGGTATATTCCCAATAAGGGTATTGCTGCGTCATATGGAAGGTCAATTTCTAGTTCTTTCAGACATCTCCACACTGTCTTCCAAAGAGGTTGCCAAGTTGCCCAAGCTGGTCTAGAACCCCTGAGCTCAGACAGTCCTCTTGCCTTGGCTTCCCAAAGTGCTTGGATTATAGGCTTGAGCCACTGTGCCCGTGAGATACAGTCTTACTATGTTACCCAGGCTGGTCTCGAACTCCTGGGTTCAAGTGACCCTTCCACCTCCACCTCCCAAAATGCTGGGAATATAGGCATGAGCCACTGCATCCAGTCAGCAGACTGTTTTGTAATTTCTATTTAATAAAAAGGGAGCTTTCTCTTTTTGCCTGTGACTGCAATCATAGCATGTTAGAGATGGAAGATCATTTTCTGTTAACCATTTGTTGAATTTGAGATGAGCTTTTTTAAGGTGTACATAGTGCACCTTGGTAGCTGCTGGGTTAGCAGAAGCTAACCTACTGCCTTCTCTCAGTTTCCTGTTGCTTTGATAAAACTTGTGAGTTACATTTAAGGTCAACATTTTTTTTTTTTCTGAGTCTATTTTTTCCTAATTAAATGTAGTGCTTATAATAGTCATATTCTACTGGGAAAATACATAGAGAAAACCTAAAATAATTTAGGATAAAAATGTTAAAGCATTAGCTCAACTTTATGTGTGCTTCTCAGACCAGGCATGGTGGCTCACACCTGCAATCCCAGCACCCTGGGAGTCTGATGTGGGAGGATTGCTTTAGACCAGCACCTAGGCAACATAGTGAGACCTTGTCTCTACAAAAAAATCAGTTAGCCAGACATGGTGGCATGCACCTGTAGTCCCAGCTTCTCAGAAGGTTGAGGTGGGAGAATTGCTTGAGTCCAGGAGTTTGAGGCTGAAGTGAGCTATGATTGTGTCTGAACTCCAGCCTGGGCAACAGAAGGAAACCCTTTCTCTATATTTTAAAAAAGGGGAGGGGGGCAGGGTTTATGCCTCCCATTAATCATTTACAAGATGAACTTTTCCTTAGTTTCCTCAAGGAAGTTATCTCTTAAAGTGAGCTATTTTCATGGCTTTAACTAGAACTAATTTTGAAAAAGGGCATATGCTCTATTGAGGTTCCTTATGAATAGACTGCTGATTTCTTTTTTATTTTTACAGAGACATCTGTATTCTCCTTGCTGCTGCTTTCCCAGATTTTAACATTACTGCTGTCTTAAATCAATTTGTATTTATCATGTGGCTTAGGAAGGATTGAGTGTCCAGCTGTTTGTGATTTATACACAGGCATTCTCTCCAGTCTTGCCTGCAAGTGGCCTTCTCAGTGCAGGACAGCACAGGTCACTTACTGAACATAAAGATGTATGTTTTCTTCTGGAAATACAATGATGTAAATTTCCACCTGCTCTCCCATGGTTTATTGTATTTATGAGGAGGTTATGCATCTGTCTTGCTCATTCGTCACTCTTCCACTTGGTTTACTTTTATTTGACTTTGAGCAATAAGAGATGGCTAAAAAGATAGAAATGATTCACTTCGAGATGCCACGAGGGAATGTGAGAGCACAATTTTCTTCTATTTCACTGAAGATGCAGCCTTAAGAGTAATTTTTCCCATTTGATCAATCAGTCCTGGAGCTACACTGCAGGAAACACCATATGGTCAGCATTTACTTTTTAACCAATGTACAAAGCTTTCACCCCTTCTTTTGGCCAAAACCAGCAGCTATGTGTAAGGCATTTGGTGGATGGGTACATCAATAGTTTTAAGAAGTAGGGTATGGATTCTTTGGATTGTAACTTCAATTTTGTGTGAGAGCAAACTTCTTGTGACCTCGGTCCCTCCACCATCTCCATAATTGACATAACTGACTTCACTGGGCAGGTGGGGAGCCTTTCTCCACCTAAGTGGGTGCCTTCATCCAGAAGTGGCTTGCTCAGCACCACAGGTTGCCCCTCTGAAAGGAGGGAAATGTATGAGTCCCTATATTTTATTTTTCAAATGAAAATCCTTTCCCACTTGTTACTTTCTAACCTGTCGTATCTTCTATTTCTCAGCCTATGCAATGGAGGTTTCTAAACTGAGTTTATAGAACTCTAGGTTGCTCATGAATGGATTTTAGAAGTCCATAATCCTTTCACATATGCAATATTGCAGAAGTATGCGCAGATGTCTATTATTCCGAAAAAAGGTGTTGATAGTGCTCATCAGATTCTTGAGGGGTATGTAAACACAAACATGAAGAGTCACTGTTGAGGACTTTTTTTTTTTAAGAAATGGGTGTGGGGGTCTCTGTCTGGTGCCCAGACTGTAGTGTAGTGGTGCAGTCACAGCTCACTGCAGCCTCAGTCTTCTGGGCTCAAGTGATCCTCCTGTCTCAGCCTCCTTCACTGGTATTACAGGCACAAGCCGCCCTGCCTGGCAAGGATTCATATTATATTCTGTAGCTAAAATCATGCTAATATATCATGAAATTACATCCAGCACAGTTAAACTGTGAAGTGTTTAATGTTCCATAACATAATTTGTTTGTCTATTTGCATGTATGTATCTTGCAGAACTTTCCTATCATCCACCTGCTGAAAAGCCTTTCGAGTTTCTGAAGGATTTATTCAGCATACACCTCTCTCATCACATGGCTTGGGTGAATCCTTGTGCACAGCCACATGTTCCAGACACTGGGATTCCTGGTCACCCACCCTTCCACGCCTCTGTAAGTCTTAAAAAATATATTATTGAATTTAAAAAATCTAATCACAAACATCATTTAAATTTTCACTTTTTTATTTTCAAAATCTTAAAAAAAAATTCTTGACACAGCAGAAATGAACTGAAATATTAGTATCCACTCACTATTTAAATTACAAAATTTTCTTAAAACTCAAATGGAAACAAACTAAAATGGTAACAGTGAGCATTTTACACAGTGACACATCCATCTCAGCTTTAACAGCTGGACAAAGACACAGATGCTTTAATTTTTAGAAACCTACAAAAGTAGAATCAGAAGATGAATAAATTATTTAAAATCAGAATTGCTGTTTGTCTTAAAGATAACAAAGGCAATAATCACTTTCCTCTCTGGTGCCCTAAATTCAATGTCAGTGAATGTGGTGCTGCCATCTTATTGTCAATCAGACCATCCTACTAGCCAGTACCACCAGTCTCTGGGGTACCAGAAGTCCACTGTTGCCGTAGAGATACTGGTGTACTCTTACATTTTGTCAGTGATCATGGCTCTTAAATGACATTTGTGGATCTGGTTTGAGTGATATTTTCTGAGGACAATTCCTTTCTAGTATGTTGATGTTCACAGTAGTCTCTACATGCATCTTCTCTACTTACTACTTTTCATTCCAAAGATAATTCTAACCTGTCTTCACTAACATCAGTCGTCAAATGTCATTCATAATGTGCAGTGTTCTGGTAAGTTGGATTTCAATTCATTATCAAGCCTTCAGTAAGGCTGCACAGGTGACTGAGGAGAAAGGAGGACCCAATGGAAAAGTAATTGATGGAAGACCAGATAGAATGAAGGTGTGAGACAGGAGAGATTACTTAAGGAAAATGGTTTGGGCCTTATTAAAGTTTCCACATCCCATTTTTGTGTGTACATAAAACACACACTTATGACTATCCAGTTATTCAAGATGTCATCAAAACTTCTGGGCTCAGCTACTATGACACATAAGAGTGAAATCCCTAAAAATGATGCCCTCTGATTATGTCATGTATATTCCCCCAGCATATATTTCCTCTCTCTTTCTCTCTTCCTCTTGCTGGGGGCGCTAAAAATGTATGCACATTTTAGGAGATGTTATCCATGTATTACTTTTGGAAGTTGAATTGAATTACAGTAGCAATGTATAGTATGACATTCGCTCAACTGTGCTTCTACCACTTTCTTTTCTTTGACTGTCCTGCCCATCGCATGGTGATGCCAGCATTCATTTGATTAATGCCATCTTTTGAGTGAATGGCATACTTGAAATGTGAATACATTTCTTAGAGTATATATATATAAATGCTGGATTTGCTGTAGTGAGGAGAAAATGACCCAAAATGCATAATATGAATCACACAATAGGGAAAATTTGTCTGCTCCTGAAAGTAACTAAGATAAAACAGAGTGAAGGATACTTGTAACTTTCCCATGACTTACCTGTGAGATTCAAGACATTAGTAACAGCATTTTTAACTGGTAGACTTAAAAATTACTATTAATGAAGCCCCTCAAATCTGATCACCACCAAGTCTTTCTTCGCTCTAGGAAGATTTCTTTTAACCTTGTCAATATCCTATACATTGTTGCTATACTGGGGGGAGGGAAGAGGACAAGTCAGACTGGTTAACTGAATTCTATCACTGTCTAATACTGAATGTTGGGTCACACTCACCCAGATTCACTATGGCCATCTCCACCTGCCCTCAGTCACTGTTGTTCATTCCTCAAGCATCAGAACAACTGCTATGATTGCATTTCTTCTTAGAGAAAATGTCCGAGTGTCCTGAGAATTGTAACTACTACATTTGTATCTCATAAAGTGCCATAATTCTGTAACTGCAAAACCTCATTAGAGGTCTAACAAGTTCTGCCCATGGATAGGCTGATACAGGACTAGAGAACCTTGAGAGCCATGCTAAAGGGAGCAGGAACAGGGAAAGGCTGGAGTGCCTGGAGACTCACAAGGGTACAGGCAGGACCCACTGCAGACTGCCAGGAGTTCTAGGTATTGGAATACAGTGTTTTTGAGACTAATTACAGCAGATAGAGGAGAGAATTTAAGGGACTGATGAAATGTTCAGCAAGAGGGTGGGGATGGGATGCTAAGGAGTCTCAGCTTTAATCACTTAGAACAAGAGATAAATTTTTGGCTCATTGTTTTCTGGGTTCTATATACAGTACCTGACTTTTTTTTTTACCTCATTTTGTAAGACATTTTCCAAAGATCCATGTTCTTCATTGCGGACCAGTTCCTGAGGCATGATGGAGTACTTGTATCTCTGCTCAGCCATGAAAAAGCTATGAAACTTCAAGGTAATCAAGCTCTTCAAATTGCAATGTGTGTATTCCTATCTATGCTTGGGACACTTTTTACTTGCCTCAAGGGGCTTAGGGAAGTTTCTCTTCTATATACACAAAATGGTTGGACTCTTGGGTGACAGAGGAAGAAGTTGGAAGGATTAGAAACTTCCTTGTTTATACACATAGAAAGGGAGTTTAACTTCTGCCTGCAGCCTTGTGGCACATTAAAGACCCTTGTGCATATCAATTAACAGACGGTTAAAAAGTAAAGGAGACACTCAGTATTTGGGCCTGTAGAGAAGCATGGAAAAGCAAAAGTGAAACATTTTTATTAGGTTCAGTTTTTAACATTATTAAGCAAGAACAGGTAAAGTACCACAGGGTTAAATAAAATTAACCTCTAAATCCCAGTGAAGACTGAAACATAAATATGGAAACAAGATCCAAGTTTGCTGAAATAAAAGAAATACTTTGTTTCAGGATTCGTTGACTGTGTTTCCAGTGGATTTGCAATTCATGAAGGTGCAGCGGGGCTCACTTTGGTGTAACCAAGATAATATGACACAATTCCTTTTATTTTCCTCAAAAACTTCCTTTTAACATTTATGATTTTCTGCATTTGAAGTTTTCTCCCTTAGGTTATAAAATTGGAAGGTAACTGTTGATTTTAGTGTGATGTCTCTGTGAAGTACATTCTGCTACAACATTCCTGACTTCTTGTTCCTTCAGCTTTACGTAGAAATAAAACACACACACCGTAGTAGACATGTCTGTTGAATGTCAGCACACTCATTTTTTACCTGAAGAAAGAAAAAATTAAAATGGACCATCCATTTATTTGGAACATATCACATTTATGAAATAATTTTAAGCTACAGACTGGCTTGTGCTTATGCAGTGCTATTGGTATTAAAATAGTGTTCAAGTTGGGCCAAACAGAGGAAAAAGGTGGTAACTCAGCAAGTTCTAAATAGAGAGTGTCACTTCAGATAAACATAGGTAACAGTAGTTATAAAAGCAAGTAGATATAAAAGCATACCAGACAAGCTCCAAATCCTAGTAGCACTGCTAGCACAAAAACTCCCAGGAGAATTTTAGGGTGCAAATTTGTAGTATTTATCTGGCTTCTAGCTAGTGAATTTGTCTCATTTAGGTGAAGTATTTCTTCTTGGCCACAATTTATATGATTTTACATAAGTTTTAGGGCAATGCTTCAGGTCCCTGGAATTTAGACTGAGCCACATTATGAGCGTTCTTAGAATGCTGTGCAGAAACTTCACATACAGTAGAATTTTTTTTTCTGCAGATAGTAGATGAGCAAAAGACAATTTTCAAAAAACATTTTAAAAAAATGAAGTAAAGTCTGAAATAGAACAACTCCTTTATTTTTTTCCATTCTGACATTAAGAATGGAAAGAAGGAGGAGAGGTGCTGAGTCCCTCATGCAGCTCTGAAAATCTCAAGTCAAGTAGTCAGGAAGTAGAAGCCATCTCTGTTCTCAGGAGTAGACACTTGTTTTTCCTGTCAAAGGCAGCATCCTTAACAGCCTCCTTTGCAGCAGTGGTGCAATGGCATGGAATTTTAAAACAAGCCTAATGCATTGAAAATTTGTATTGTTTTTAATTCTTTCTATGACAGAACTAGAGAGCTGTTGAAATATCTAAAGGGCAAGTCTTAAGGAAGGTTCCCATTCTGCTTTCTGAGTCAATCTAACCCTAAAGTTTGGGTAAATTTCAGGATTCTCTTTTAGTTTTAATTAGATGGAAACTGGGTGTGGTGGCTCATGCCCGTAAACCCAGCACTTTGGGAAATGGAGGTGGGAGGACTGCTTGAGGACAGGAGTTGGATACCAGCCTCGGCAACATAGTAAGACATCATCATTACAAAAAATAAATAAATAAAGTTGCCGGGCATGCTGACATGCAACCTGCAGTCCTAGCTACTCGGGAGGCTGACAGGAGGATTGCTTCAGTCTGGGAGTAGGATGCTGTGATGAGCAGTGATCATGCCACTGCACTCTAGCCTGGGCAAGAGTGAGACCTTGACCCAAATAAATAAATAAGATTAAGATGGAAGGGCCAGCCGGGCTCGGTGGCTCAGTCTGTAATTCCAGCACTTTAGGAGGCTGAGGTGAATGGATTGCCTGAGGCCGTGGGTTTGAGCCCTGCCTGGGCAACTTGGCAAAACTTCGTCTCTACAATAAATCAAAAATTAGCTGGGCGTGGTAGCACGCACCTGTAATTCCAGTTACCTGGAAGGCTGAGGTGGAAGGATCACCGGAGCTCAGCAGGTTGAGGCTGCGGTGGCCGGGAGCATGCCATTGCACTCCAGTCTGGGTGACAGAGTGAGACTCCAACTCAAAAAAGAAAAAAAACTAAAAAGATGGAAGGGCCAATAGTTTCAGAGAAATGAATAGAACATACTAAAAAAATTCAAGAATTGGAGGACCTTGTCTGGTACCAAAACAGGGAAGCACTGTTGTTGAACAGTACAGTATTCTAGAAACTGGCTATAAATGAATTAAACACTCTTTTGCTTTTTCTTGGGGGGAAAGAGAATAATTTAGACTCTTTGGATGGATTTCCACATTATTAATTCCTAAGGATTATAACTGTGCCCCTGAGTTATAACCATGGATAATCCCTTCTTGAAGAAGAGATGGATTAGACAATAAGATGTACCACAGTGAGGAGAGTCAATATTTGATCCTGAAGATGGCCTAGCTTTCCTTCTTCTCTAGTTTATTAATTATGGAATAGCTGCACTCCTTCCAGAACGCTTCTGTGTACACATCTGTCTGGACAGAACAGTTGAATGTGAAGTGGTTTTTTTTGTTTTGTTTTTTTTGAGTTGGAGTCTCACTCAGTCGCCCAGAGTGGAGTACAGTGGCCGCTCCCGGCCACTGCAGCCTCGCCTGCTGGGCTCCGGCGATCCTTCCGCCTCAGCCTTCCGAGTAGCCGGAAGTACAGGCATGCGCTACCACACCTGGCTGATTTTTAGATTTATTGTAGAGATGAAGTCTTGCTGCCCAGGTGGGTCTCGAACCCGTGGGCTCAAGCAATCCACTTGTTATACGTGAGCCATAGAGCCCTGGCTCTCCAAGGCAGAGTTACTAATATACATTGTATTCATTGTTGATTGTCAAGCTATGAATGTGCCTAATCAACTGGCACAATCAACTGTAAAAAGAAAACCCCAAATCAGAACAAAATATATAACATCTACCAGAGAAGAAAAGTATCTAAGCTAATAGCATTTCTGCATATGTCATACCTCAGGCTCATAAAACACGTCCTCCAATGTCTTTTCCCAACAGCTAACTACAGGTTTGAACAAAGAGGTTTGTATATCTTAAACTTATTTTTAAAAAGTTTTCATTCCTTATAAATATATAAAAATATGTTTTTCCTAGCAATACAAAAATTATGCATCTAATTTAAAAAAAAATTGACACCAGAAACGTTCGATGTTTTTTATAGGATCTTTGGTTCCTGAGGAAACATTAAAAATTCCAAATAACCAGTGTGGATGAAATGCCAGCCTATTGGCTTACTCAAGGCTATAAGGCAAGAGGCAAAAGTAATGCCACTGTCATTAAGCACTGTTTGAGCTCATTTCCACAGGTAGGTTCTTAGGACTAGCTAGATACATGATAGAGGCTCAATAACTGGTTGTGATTTGTTAAGTATGTGTTCACGGGTTCTTTGAGATGACAACTGATGACAAAATTCACATACAATTTTAATTGTGAAAGGTGTGGAATTTGGGGAGAAGCTCAAGTTTTAATTTTATGCTAAAACGTCCCATGCAGTTACTCATGAGATGTTACAAAGGTTTAGGCATCATTTGCTGACTTTCATCTTTCCTGGAGTGCTTCAGAAATCCACAGGAAAAGATGAGTGGCATTCTGGGCCTGGAAAAATTACCTGGAGGGTATGTACATAACTGTCCTCAAGTCAGAGGAAATGGAATCAGAGACAAGGTGTATAACCTTGAGCTAGAAGTGTCAGGCTCTCCAAGAGCAGTCAGATGCTGGAGTAGGGGATGGACACAAGCAGTGATCTTTTTCTCAATTTTGACCACTTAGCAAAGGGAATGGAAAAACCAACAGACCCATATTCCCTTGTGATCCACTCAAGTATTCTGTACCTAATCCTGTTTCCCTAGTGGGGGACCTGAAAGAACTGCTGGGTCAGACTATTTTACATAACTTTGACAAGAGCTCACATTTCCAGAACACTTCACAGTCTCTTGGGGAACTTGCTTTATCAAGCACTTCAAAAGGCATGCTCAGATGACCACTCCTTGGAGATTTCAACAAGTACTTGCTTGGCAGGAACCTTAAAAAATACCAGCTTGGGCTACAAACTTTAAGTATTTCTGTGAGAGAGACAGTTACAGCAAGAGACACTGTGTGACTTACAAATATGACTTTTTTGTGATAAGAAGTGGAACTTTGAGATGTAAGGTTCAAAGGCACATGTGATGAGATTACACGAGGCACTTGGGGAACCCGGTGACATCACCTACCCCATAATGATCCTCTACTTTCTTCATCTGGTCAAAGTCTTCTGCTTGAGCCAACAGGCAAAGCCCCTCAAGGGCAGAGCATCCCAAAGGTCGGGTAGAGGGTCTCCCAGTCTTCTTTGCTCAATTCAGTGTCAAAGGAGTTCAGAGTGATGATGAAAGCATGTCTGTCACCTCAAACTAAATTTGCAAGACAAAATCAGTGAAACCCAGTAAACTACTAACGGTTCTAAACAGAGCCCTAAGTATACAAATTCATTTCTGGAGAGATTTGTTTTCCTTCCTGATTCTATGTCTAATTATAAAACAGACTTGTGTTATCAATGTTCTCTTAGTCTCTTGTAACAAAGTAACTTTGCTTGCCAGAGAAGGATCACTGCAGCAATGATGGCCTAGGACTCCTGAAACCCCACCAGCAATTTAATTCCCAGGCACCTGCAATGAGTTACTCATGTGTCTGTCATGTAGGTCACAAGAGTTGCAATGTCTTCCAGAAAAGAGGAATAATGCCTACTTCTTAGGATTCATTTGGGACCTAACAAGGAGGGTAGTAGGGTGAGAGTTAGTTCCATCTGATTTTTTTCAATGCTCTCAGGTAGATTACAGCTAAGCCTAAAAGTAGGGAATGGCTTTATTTGGAAGCAAAGGCAGTTGCCTCCGGCTATCAAATATGGTCAATCCTGTCAGTAATGTTAGGCCCTCAGGGAAAAGAGAAGAAATGCAAGAACATTTCATAAAATGTTTTATAAAATTAGGACAAGAGGAGCAACAATGGAGGTACCTGTCCCAGATGGTCTCTAATGTGCTCTGTGATTCTGAGATGTCAGGATCTTAAGGAGAGAAATAGGAAGGGGAGGCAGCACCACAGAAACGCAAGACAGCAGAGGCCATGCTGGAGAGGGGAGCTGAGTGAAATAGATAAAGCAGAACTTTTTGGAGGATTTGTCACAGCTCCAACACTGGGGAAGCAATTGGACAAGTGGGATGGACAGGTAGCTGGGGGTAGAACACAAAGGCTTCGTAAGCTGTGTCAAGCACAGACTTGACTATACAGGAGGTTATCTGAAAGCTGCATATACTTGTCTAACTCCCTGTCGTTGTTACGACTCCTTCCCTTAGCCCACCATACCTGTGCTCCATCCCATAGCTCTACACGAAGCCTGCTGCATTTGAGCGTCTCATCAAATGCCATCTTTTCCATAGCAAGCCCCTCTATTTCTTCTAACATTGGATATGATTTCCTTTGAACCCCTATTACATCCAACTTCCCTTTTATGAAAATTGTGTATCTAACTTCATCTTCTAGTCTAAAGGCTGTGTGTGTGTGTGTGTGTGTGTGTGTGTGTGTGTGTGTGTGTGTCCCCTCTTAGTGAAAAGAACTATAATTTTAGAATTGTAACAGGACTGTTCTTTGACCATCTCTAAGCAGAGTTTCACAGTTTCTCATTAGGAGATTAAATGGGAAGGTATTCATTTGACTTAGCCCTTGTTTACTTTGACGAGTGCTAGCATGCTGCATGGTACAGTGTATGTCAGAGATTCTAAGCCTTTCCTTTTACTCTTCTCTAAATAACTCACTCATTTTATACTTATTATTTGTTGTTGCATGAGATAACAATGTACTCTTGACTTGTTCATAATTGTTATCAGTTGCACATCATAGAGTTGGACTGCTTGGGTTACAATTTCTTGCCAGTTCCTCACAGGAAGTAGGGTATGCCTGGGGGAAGCCAGTGGGCAGAGGTGTCAATGGCCAAGGAAGAGTTAATAAACTGGAATGGAGCCCAGCATTATTAACACGTGAACGGACTAGCAGAGAGAAAACATACATATTCTGTGCTTATTTTTCACAGTTCCATTAACAATATAGACAGAAAGGCAGGAGTCAAAGGCAGATAGTATATACCACAATGCATTTGCCTTGAGCATAAGTCAGTTGTTTTTTTTCTTAATGTGAAGTTACAATCTTATAATTAGGTCAAATGTTCTCATGTAAGCCTGGGTTAATACTCTCTTCTACCACATTAAATCTTTCCAAGTCTCTGGGCAAATGAGATTAAATAAAAATGTATATGGAATTTATAAACTGTAGGTGTTCCATAGCTACACAAATAAAAGGGACATAATTACATGATCTGAAATATTTATGTAAAACTCATATATCTCCTTAATGTTATTTTTTTAAAATCTAACCTAATCTGAGAGTATAATAGCAATGAGAACACTGGACATATAGTAGTTTGATCAAATCATCCCAGTGACAAGCATTTTTCTAGTAGTCTTTTTTTATATTTCTGACTTTCATAATTCACACATTATAATCTTTCCATGAATTAGCAGTGACTTTTATATTAAAAAAATTGTAAATGGTGAATTTACTGTAGAGGCAATATGGCATAGTCAAGCATTTAGGAACTGAAATCCAACTACCTGGACTTAAATCCTGACTTACTAACTATGAGACATCAGGAAACTTACTAGCCTTCTCTGTGCCTTAGTGTTCCTTCTGAAAAACAGATTCTAGAATACCCATTCTGTGTGGTTTTGAAGTCCACATGAATTCATATATATAAAGCACTCAGGATAGCATTTAGCACATAGTAAATGTTAGCTAATAATCGTGCTATTCTATACCCTTAGTAATTTGACATAACTTTCATTCCACATATTTTGTGGGTAAAAAGTGCACAAACTATTTTTACACCACAGGAATTATGCCAAGTAGAAATCCTTACTTTTATCCATAGCTAATGTGACTTCTTATAGAGTGGATAGTAGCTGAATTTATGAGAAGAAAGGGAGAACTTCACAGGATCCATAGGTTACTCATGTTACATGATGAGCATGTCTGAAAGAGACTGCCTCTCTTTCTGACATTTACTAAGCCATAAAAATGTTATTTATTCCATATCCACATTCTGTGTAATCAGATAAGGAAAAAATATTTCTTTGAAGTTCTCCAGTTATAAAATTTAAACCTCAAGTACTATTTGGCTTTATATTAATAATTTCAACAAGAGATAGCAACATATCTTTATAAAATTTTAATGATTAGATGTTTTGAGGGGAACTAGTTTTACTACATGCAGTTTCAGAACATTGGGTTAAAATTTATGCAGGCGAGGCATAAATTCTCTTTTTACCCAAGGAGTCATGCTTATGAGGCTTTTCTTAAAATCAGAAGTCCACACAGCAGTGAAGACACTGAAACAGATAATCTGATGATTAAAAATAGTCTTTAGATAAAACTTAGTTTCACAGGGCAAAATATGGGCTTCTAAAAGCCAAAAGTAGTTATCTTTTTTTTTTTTCCAATTCAAGAGAGTAAGGAAATCAAGAGAGATGGGTGTGAAACACTCAGAATGCCCTAAGAGCTTTCTGATCTCTGCCCGAATGGTCCATGCATTTGCAGATCAACATCCTCACACAAGAGGACCTCTAAGCATAGAGGAAATCTGTGGTGATAAAAAGGATTTCAAAAGAGTATAGCAACTGGAAAGGTGGACACCAATGGCAGCATTAGATGCAAGATTAAATAAGCTTGCACACTGCAAATCATTTAAGCAAAGGAGTCTTCCTGCTGAATGCTCATGGATTGCTTGGGGTGTCCTTTATTTTAGGATTTCTAAGGAAAAATATCCCCATGAATTAAGCCTGAGTAGACTTTGGTAGCAAGTTGTGGGGTTCCCTCACTGGAGGAAATTGGGGTGATTATCGTAAGGGAGCTATAACCCCACTCACCCCTCCCCACTCCTTCCCCGCTTGCCTAAGGGACTCTTGTTTTTACTGCCAACATCTGCTTTCTCAAGAATTGCATCTCAAGGTTACATGACTACCAGCACCAGCCTGCTTCCTCAAGGCCACATCTAGGGATTACGTGACCACCAGCATCTGCTTCCTCAGGACTATGTGTGCTACGTGATCACCAGACCTTAGCTAGAGGGTATAAAAGGGACACGCCAAAAGAACAAGCTGCTGGTTCTTCTTTAAGGCCAGTCTCTCTTTTCTTTCCCTCTAAAACATTTTCTTTTCTTTGTCTTTTCTTGGCTCATTCTCTTTTTCTCCACACTTGCCTTACAATGATTATAAGAGTGCCTATGGGCCGGGCTTGGTGGCTCAGCCTGTAATCCCAGCACTTTGGGAGGCCAAGGTGAGTGGACTGCCTGAGCTCGCAGGTTCGAGACCAGACTGAGTAACTTGGTGAGGCCTTGTCTCTACAATAAATCAAAAATTAGCCAGACATGGGAGGTAGCATTCCAGCTACTTGGAAGGCTGAGGCAGAAGGATCACTGGAGCCTAGCAGGTTGATGCTGGTGTGGCCGTGAGTGTGCCACTGCCTTCCAGCCTAGGCCACAGAGTGAGACTCCAACTCAAACAAACAAACAAAGAGTGCCTATGATCTACCCACCCATTACTCACAGTTAACTAAATTTCTAACTAATTATATTAATCATGACAAACTTTTATAAGCATTATTCTTTTCTAATTTCAAAAAAACTCTACTACGTAGAAAACTTGAAAATTACTAGTCTTAACCAAAGATATCAAATAATATATGTATAAAATGTACTGCTTATTTTTTCTAGATAAAGCAACTTATACAATAAAGAATATGCATACAGTTAAAACAACAAAAAATGCGTAATCATATTAATTGGCATTAAAAAATTCAAGGACTCTTTCATACCTCAAAAATGAAACACATAACTTCTGCTGTGACATCATCATGATTCTTACAGAATTTACAGGATGACTCAAAGTAAGACTGAAAAAGAAGAAATATCAGAAAACAATATAATGAATATATTTTCCCTCAGAAATATCTAGATCAACTTTTCATGGTTTATTAAATGCCTTAATGTAAATTGAATTCTCTCCCCCTGGGGGAGAGATTTTACAATAAATTTAGTAGAAGGTTTCACACTGGAGCATGTCATGCAGACAAAAAGAACTCCATAAAAGAACAAGATTGTACTTATAATAACTTATATTTACTTAACAAGCACTTTCTTTTGCATGAATTTGGATTATTTCATATGGGTAGTTCTTGCTGTTCTAACAAGAGTGCCAAATTTTTTTCTGAGTTCAGCAAATGATTTTAGATTTGGCCCTATGCTGACATTTAATCTCTTATAGAGACAATTTTGGAATGGCTTTGAGCATGGAGATATAATAGAAAGGTAGAAAATCTGGGTTGTAGGGTCGGACTGCCTATATTTGAATACTAGCTCTATACTTGTTAGCTAACTGACTTCTGCCAAGGAAACTATTTCTTCATGTCTCGGTTTTCTCCTCTGAGGTATAAGGATAGCACAAACATCATAGTTTTGCTGGGAGGATTAAGGCCTAGAAATTGCTTAGAACAATGCCTTCTGTTAGTTACTGCTCAGGGATGCCTCCTGTAAGTCCACAAGGAAAACTGTCTGCAATACAATGCTTCTGACAGGACCACATGTTTGAACACAGTGTGCTATTTATATGGCATGGCAGTGTACATTCAGTTACTCTGTGAGAGTGTTCAAAGATGCTGTGTTGAGTGAAAATGAACAGATTTTTCTCAGCCTATAGTACATAAACTACTCAACTAGTGGCAGCATGGTTGAGACAGACAGACAGAGATGCAAAGTGGCAGCTATGATGCTATGTTCACAAAGTAGTCACTCTGGTATGCTGCACACTGCAGATTAAAATTGAGTGGGTGGGTTAGCTGTGAGATTCAGGGACTGTATTACAGGATTGACGACAGAAATGGACACTATATAACAGAAGGTTACCATGCATGCTGGTTGCTTTATTTTATTTATTTATTTATTTTTATTTTTTTTTATTTTTTGAGTTGGAGTCTCACTCTGTCACCCAGACTGGAGTGCAGTGGCCGCTCCTGGCCACCGCAGCCTCGGTTGCTTTAAATGGGTTGATATTGTTCACCCTTTCATCTCTCTGTCCACCTACCACCAACTAATCAACACCTTCTATGTTGCAGTCACCATATAAGAGCTAAAAATATCAAAGAAATAAGGCATACTATTTCCATTCAAATATCTTGCTAGCTGGGGGAAGCTGACATGCATGCATTTAACTAAAAGGCCAGAACTAGAAAAGCTATATTCCAAATGCGCACAGCTTCATAACTACAGAAGATGGCTAACGTGCAAATCACTTTTATTGAAGAGTTCTATTTATTACATATTGTATAATCAAGAAACATAATAGTAAGGAAAACTGTTATCTTCTCCAGTTTATTACACATTAATTCAATATTCAATCCATCTAGAGTATTTTAAGGTATATTTTGAAAGTGTGGACTGAAAATAGAAATAGTCTTATAAAACAAGTGAATTTTTTTTTTTTTTGAGTTGGAGCTTCACTCTGTCGCCCAGGCTGGAGGGCAGTGGCACGCTCCCGGCCACCGCAGCCTCGACCTGCTGGGCTCCGGTGATCCTTCCAAGTAGCTGGAACTACAAGGTATGCACTACCACGCCCGGCTAATTTTTTGATTTATTGTAGAGATGAGGTCTCCCCAAGTTGCCCAGGCGGGTCTCAAACCCGTGGGCTCAGGCAATCCACTCACCTCAGCCTCCCAAAACGTGGGATTACAGGCTGAGCCACCGAGCCCGGCTAAATAAGTGAATCTTAAGCAAGATTATAAACTATAGAAAATGTCTTCTGAACACGTCCACTTCATGTCACTTCTGACAATGACACTGAGGAGTTGCAATTCATAGACTCAACTCAATAAGGAGGATGACAGGAGTGATTATTTATTAAGCAAACCCTAAACCCTAGTCACTGCACTAAATACTGAATATACTTTAACTTATTCATTCCCACAACACCTTGGAACTACTTACTTCGGGCATATTTTTTATTTGTTTGTTTGTTTGTTTGAATTTAGACGAGGCATCTCTTTGTTGTCCAGTATGGTCTTGAATTCCTGGCCTCAAGCGATCCTCCCACCTTAGCCTCCCAAAGGGTTGGGATTACAGATGTGAGTCACAATGCCTGGCCTAGACTTACTTTTTGAAGTTCTCCCTCCATTATCTAATAGCATTATATACTATTTGAAACTTTACTATGTGCCAAGCATTGAGTTGTATTAAAACTGTGTTTTATTTAATTGTCAAAACTTTTATAGTGAGATACAATTCTCTCTAAAGTGAGGAAATGGGTAGACTGAACTGCTTCAAGTTGCCTTGTCAGGAGTGGGCAGAGGCTGGCTTCACACTCCAGCTGTGATTCCAGACTCACCCTCTTTCCACCAGAGTATGCTGCCTCAGCATTGGGTACATAATGAAATGCAAAAATTTTTTTTTCCTCTTGACAATGTCTGTTTTAAACAGCAACTGTTTTGACAAATGATCAATAGTGAATTACTACTATCCAGATTTCATGACAATATTAGATAAATGATGCTTGTAAAATTATCCCTTTTGCATTTTGACTCCTACAACTTCTATCAGTGTCAAACTATAAGGAAAGCAACACTCATTTAATCATTGCTTCAGATCATTTGACAGATACTTCTGAGCATCTCAGGAAAAAAATGACATTCCTTACTTCCTAAAACAAAATGTTTCCTCTATGCAAACTTACAAGTTTATAATGAAAGACAGAAGTTTATAACAAAAGGATAAGAAACGAATCATATAAAACCCAGCAAGAATCACTTGCAGTAAATTACAATGGAGCACCTGTGCTATGCAAAAGAAATTAGAGTGGTGTGGGGATTTGTAGCTGAGTATGAAACCAGTCGAGCTATCTGACTTCCTAGGGAAACTTGAAGTAGGAGCTATCCAGGTAAAGGGAGCTGGAAATTGGGAAGAGTGTTTCAAGACAGAAGGAACAGCATTTGAAAAGCCCCAGAGACAGAGCACAAGGATATCCAGTGTGTTTCTTTTGCCCTGGGACCAAGCACTGGAGCAGGCGGGAGGCTGAGCTTTCTGCGTCTTCAAAGGCAAGTTAAGAAATATGAATGCTAAGAAAAATAGAAGATACTGCAGGCTCTGAGCTGAAGGGGGTATTATGACCTCTGTAACAAATATTAAAACAGAAGGGCAAACACATAGTGATGTGCTTTACAAAAACTTATCTAATTTAATCATGACAACATTGTGAGGTAGGTACTATTATTATCTTCATTTTACAAATGAGGAATCAGAGGCCCAGGAAAAGGAAAACAGCCCATGACAACACACAGCTAAAAAATGGAACCACTAAGACTCAAACACAGGTGATTTATTATTGTTATTATTATTATTATTTGAGTTGCAGTCTCACTCCATCTCTCTGGCTGGAGAGCAGCGGCATACTCACGGCCACCCCAGCGTCGACCTGCTGGGCTCAGCGATCCTTCTACCTCAGCCTTCTAAATAGCTGGAACTATAGGCGTGCTACCACACCTGGCTAATATTTTGATTTATGGTAGAGATAAGGTATCTCCAAGTTGCCCAGGCCATTCTTGAACCCGTGGGCCCAGGCAATCCCATCACCTTGGCCTCCCAAAGTGCTGGGATTACAGGCTTGAGCCACCGCACCTGGTCTGATCTATTATTTCTGGAATCTTTCTTTTAACCTTTATATTATGTCTTTTTAGTTGTCAAGGATGATGTGGAGGTTTCTGGGTTTAACAGATAGGCTGTCGAGTCATTTACTGAGATAAGAGCATTGAAGAAAGAAGAGGAAAGGGAGGTTGTGGTGGGTGCAGATGTCTTGCATGGTATACCTCAGGAGGTAATCGAGAGGAGATATCTAGTCGATCTCAGAAGTGTCCTGAAGACGTGGACTAGAGATATTTGGGAAAGAGGCTGAGCAAAGAGCAGTTTAAAGGTGGAAGCCAAAGTCATAGGAATAATTAGGATCACATTCTAAAGTGCATGTACAAAGTTTTTTCCTGAGAATTCCAGGGAAGCTCAACATTTAAGGACCTTGAAGGAAACTCAGCAGAATGACCAGTTGAGAGTCAGAGAACCAGGAGAGAAAATTCTAGGAAGTTCCAGAGAATCTGGGAAGATGTGATCACAGTGTCAAAGGTCACAGGTAAGTGGAGACCCAGAAGCAGACATCCAAAGGTTTAGCAACTAGGAAGTCGTGTGAGGACACAGTGAAAACACTTTCAGTGGCATGTGTGCGGGAGGAGAGGGAGGACGCGGGAGACTGGCCACTGCGTGTCTGAAGTAAAGGAAGTAAATGAGCTGAAAGAATAGAATGCACACTGCAAGCCAACCTTGAAGGCAGGGGAAGACAGCTATATGGAGGTCCAGGACCAAGGAAGCTTTGATTTTTAGTTTTAGTATTTGTTTTTGAAGGTGGGAGAGAAGTGAAGATATTTAAGTGTGGAGGGGGAAGAGGCAGTCGAGAAGGTGAAGTTGCAGATCAGAGGAGGGAAGAGGAACTGAAGTCCTCTGTGTCTGACAGTAACAGGAGGCTTAGCCACTACCACATGATAAGACTTGAAAAATGACATCTCCACGGGATGAACATTTATCTAGACACTTGGTAACACTGTCATCGGAGTCTGGCTACATGGAGGACAGACTTCCTGTGCAAGAATCCATTTCTGGCTGGAAACCAAGTCTCCTTCATTGCGGAGCTTCTACACTTTACCCCACTAAAAATCCTACCTAAAGAAGTTTAGAAGCAGGCAATTATCTCTTTATAAAGAGCACATGACTATAAAGTTTCTTTACTTCCAGAACAGCAGTACCAAATTTAGACATTATGAAATTTTAGAATCCTTTTTTATCTCTTTAAAATGATATTAAAATGGAAGTGCTTACTCAAGTATCCCTCCATGGCTCAAAACCAATTACCTGAGAGGAAAATTGCCACACTTAATAATCCTCAGCAGGCTGCAGACATCTGCAATGTATAAGCATATGAGCTGTGAACACTCCCAATTAGCAGAGGGTTATTAGACCAATGGGTGACCAATGTCACTGTTGTGTGTGGGATGTGGCCCGCATGGAACACCCAAACCCATGCCTATACAGCGTGCGCACATGTGTGTACTGAACATTTTTATGTTTTTACTGATAGAGAGGCTAGGCTTTTTACTGTAGAGAGCAAGGGCTTTACAGATTGGATTTTATTTCAACCCCTATTATTTGAGCAGTTTTATTTCTAAACAGGGACAATAACCAGTTCACAGGGTTATTCAAAAAATGAAATGAGAACCTAGGGCTTGGCCCACAGTGGGGGGTAGGGGTGTGTCTTTTCTGTCCCTTCCCTCATCCCCATCACACTCATGCACCAGGTATATAATGTGCCCAGCAGACGGTGTACTTTCTCCAGACTATCATCTTTATACACCCCCAGGATCATGCATGAGTGGTTAGGGAAGAAAGAACTGCTGATGCCACCTGAGTAATTTTTGAGCGTAAAGACACCTGGATGTTCACCTAGTTCAAACCCCTCGTGTTTTAAACAATTGTGCTCAAAAGTAGTGACAGAGTCAGGATTACTGCCCACTCAATCAGGTTCATTTTACTCCTACTCACAGCATAGACAAAATGTCCTTATTTTGCCCTTTCTAAAGGTTTTATTTTGTAACTCTGGTACTGGCACCTGTAGAAATCATAAAGTCACCTAAAACAGCGAACATTGCTCAACTTCAGAAAATTTAGGCTATAAAATTGTTTTTTAAATGGCAACATTTTTTGAGGTTTCTTCCTATTGGACAGGCACTATATGCATCTTTTCACTCAAGACTCACCAAGATGCAGTGCTATAATAATCATTAATATCACCACTTCACAGATATGGCCACTGAAGCTTAATGGTACTAAATACTTTGCCAAGATCAAGCTGTGGGAAGGCAGCAAAGGTGGGACTCCAAAGTCAAAGTGCTAGCTTCCTAGTGAGTTCAGAAAAAAAAGTTCAAGCCAGTCAATATTTTAACATTTCCATTTGGTCTTAGAGCTGTTCTTTCTCCACTTGCTCCCTAGCTTATTTAAGGATCTTAAAGATAACAAAAGTAGGCCGGGCTCAGCGGCTTAGCCTGTAATTCCAGCACTTTGGAAGGCCGAGGTGAATGGATTGCCTGAGCCTGCAGGTTCAAGACCAGCCCGGGGAACTTAGCAAGGTAATAAATAAGACAACTTATTGTCTCTACAATAAATCAAAAATTAGCCGGGCATGGTAGCGCACGTCTGTAGTTCCGACTACTTGGAAGGCTGAGGCGGAAAGATTGGCAGAGCCCAGCAGGTTGATGCTGGGGTGGCCATAAGCGTGCCACTGCACTCCAGCCTGGGCACTGGAGTGAGACTCCAGCTCCAAAAAAAAAAAAAAAATTATGTTTTCTGTATGACAGCTACCAAATTTTGCTGATATAACAGTTGCTATATGGTCAAATAATATATAGCCATAAATTGGTGAGTTGAATAAACCACTCTTCTATGAATAAAAATGTTAGTACTTCAGTTTTATTAGTAATAGTTGAGAATTGACTGTCATTCATGAAGTACTAAGGCATGAAAGGGAAAAAGAGAAATGCCTTCTAAGAAAAAACAATGTTCAGTGAAGAAGCTCTCCAGGTTGATATCCCTTCATAGTCATGCCCTAATGCCTGAAAATATTGAATGTGTTATCCCACTCTATAATTTTGCCATTTTGTGTTTAATATACAATTGGGATATTACAATATGTGTCACTTTGAGCCTAGCTATTTAAACTCTGCTTAATGCCCTTGAGATACATGGAATACATTCAAGTTGTTGCATGTACAGTTTATTCCTTTTTATTGGTTGAGTAGTAGTCCATGGTACCGATATACCACAGGGTAGTTAACGATTCACCTATTGATTGGCATTTGGTTTTGTTTGTTTTAGCATTTTTGGCTATTATAAATAAAAATTGCTACGGACCTTGTGTGCTGGTTTTTATGTGAAAATGAGTTTTAATTTTTCTGGGATAAATGCCCAGAAGTACAATTGCTGAGACACATGGTAAGGGTTTGTTTAATTTTTAAAGAAAATGCAAGACTATTTTCTAGAGTGGTGTCCCAGTTTTATCAGTTTAAAAACTTTACTTCCTTTTCAGTTTCTTTACATTTCCTACTTATAATTGTTTTAAATATTCCCTCTGTGTACATTGAGAACCACATCAAACAATGTAATGATTTTTGCTTCAACTGTCAAATACAATTTAGAAAACTCAAGAGCAGAATCCATTGCATTTACTCATATTTTTCTTTTTTCTGTTCCTCTTTCCTATTTTTTTCAAGATTCCTTCTTTTATCATTACTTTCCTGTTTTAAGAACTTTATTTAGCCATTCTTTTAGGGTAGGTCGACTGGTGACAAAATCTCTTAGTTTTCCTTCATCTGAGAATGTCTTGATTTCCCCTTCATACTTGAAAAATATATTCACTGGATATAAAACGCTATTTTTAAAATTTCTTGTCTTTCAGTACTTGGAGAATACCATGCCATGTCTTTCTGGGCTCCGTAGTTTCTAATGAGAAACCTGCTACCATTTAAATTGCTTTTCCCTTACAGGGAAAGTGTCATTTCTCACAGTTTTCAAGATATTTTGTCTTAGTTTTTCAGAAGTTTTATGACACGCCTTAGCATGAATTTCACTGGATCTTGTTTGTTTGGGGTTCATTTAGCTTCTTGAATTAGTAGGTTTGTGTCTTTTGTCTAATTTGGGAGGTTTTCAGTCATTACTTCTTTGAATATTATCAGCCATTTGGGAAGTTTTCAGTCATTACTTCTTTGAATACTATCAGCCTCTCCCTTTTGCTCCTCTCCTTATGGGACTCATTACTAGTCTGTGTGTGGCCTCTATTGACACTGAGACATAAAAGGAGGTTTATTACTGCTGGAAGGTGGTTGACGTCCAGGCCTCTCACTCAGCCCCCTCTGACCCACCCTGGTGATGGGCAGTGAGGGAAGAATGACTCCCACAGTCTGGTGAGGGTGGCCTCTGGGCTCCCCCATCAGTCTTTGCTGAAAAGGGTGAGGTTGCAGTTTTCTTCATGATGTTTGGCTGGAATAGGGCAGTTATCCTCTAATAATTTTCTGTCTGTTAGGCTGCCTTTTTCTGTTTCTTTGGCTAGAGAGAATAGACTTTTGCTGGGGCTTTTTGTTTGTGTGCAATTGCTCTTGGACTCTAAGATTCTCTAGCATCTAGGTGGAGGTATATGAGGCAAAGGAAAACCCAGGGCACTCACCACTGTGTTATTCCTCGGATATCAAGTTTCTTAGCCCATCTGTCTTCTTCTCTCCAGCTTTTAGTCTTTAGCATCCTCCAAGAGACCAATACTTCACATGGCCCTGTGGTTTGTTTAGTTCCCAAACGTTTTTTATACTTCAAGGACATACATCATAGTGTGATGCAGAAAGGATGGTGGGAGGATAGTGGTGAAAAGGAGAACCCAGCGTGATGCCCTGACTTGAATTACTCTCAGGTTTAATTACATACACATAAAGGTATTCAGGATCTGGAAACATTTACAGTTATTCTTATCTCCACAACCCTTGGAGTTGGAAAGCCATCCTATAACTGTAGGATGTATGCACCACCCTTAGAAGATGGCTATGTTAGAAGGCATTTAAAATTATCCACTAGGATGAATTTTACTTTCATCCTTTGTTAGTTTTAATTTATATATATATATATATTATAAAATACATATATTAGAAGGATATATATTATTTATAATTAAATATGTTTTCCTATTGTGATTGGCTCATTTTTTAATGATTGGGGTATATGATCAAAGGATGGTGATCACTGATCTGAGGCAACAGAAGGGACACTGACCACTACATAATGAAGAAACACTGGCCACAATGTCATTTGTTCCTAAGATAAAACCAAAAAGAGTTTCTGAGGTTATGAAGGAGAAACCTAAGATTTCTGATGTGTTTATAAGCACTGAATCAGAGTGAGCAGAGACAGAGGTAAATCTAGGCCTTTAAAACAGAATCCAAAGGGGAAGAATTGAGGAGGGGATTTTTGTGGCCAGTAGAAATACTCCAAGGCTTCCCCGGAGGGTACCTGGGAAGAAGGAGAGAGGCAGACAGTTGGGCATATTATTTTCTTCCTTTCAAGTACCAGCAACAAGGAGGGCTTCACCCTGGGAATACAGTGATTTTGGTCTTTCAATAGTATCTGATGGGTGTTGAACACTTCTCCACGACACCTTTCTCCTCATTCCTCCTAACCTCAATTCTGTGATAATCTGTCTTGTAGTTTCCCTATGTCTCAGAACAGTCACTTTCTTTTTTTTTTTCTGCCCATCTGTTGATATCTTTTTCCTGACTATCCCTTAAATATTGTATACCCAGGATTACACAACTCTGTTTCACAAAAACTATTTTTAATGTACTTTATATTTTAGAACAAGTTTAGATTCATGGAGAAATAGAGAAGATAATACAGAGGGTTCCCATGTACCAAACACCCAGTTTCCTCTATTATTAACATATTAAATGAGTGTGGCACATGTTATAATTAATGAATCAATACTTATATTAGTAACTAAAAAACACAGTATACTTTTTTCCTCAATTCTTAAGGGGTCGGAAGAAGACTTCATAGTCAGAATGGTAAAAGGAATACAAAAGGTTACCACAAGGATGTCAACAACTGTAAACGTCATGGTGAGTTAGGAAAGGGCTGCAAAAACATCCATTGGACTTAGCAACTGAATGGTACTGGTGGCATGATGGGCTAAAAATAAAAAGACTGAAGTGGGTTAAGTAAACAAGTGAAAAAATACAGGCTTATAGATTGTTTTCAAAAATCTTGGCATCACAGGATCGTGAAGGGGTAGATGATCACTGTCTTCACAGGGTCACTGCAAATTAAATCAATCATGCATGTGAGAACAGTCTGTAAATCATAAAGTTGCTCTGGTAGAAGAAAACCAGACTTTGAAGCAGGTTTTTGAACCTGATTCTAAGCCCAGCTCTGCCACTTTAAAAACAGTTTTTTTTTTTCTTTTTTGAGTTGGAGTCTCACTCTGTCGCCCAGACTGGAGTGCAGTGGCCGCTTCCGGCCACCGCAGACTCGACCTGCTGGGCTCTGGTGATCCTTCTGCCTCAGCCTTCCAAGTAGCCAGAATTGCAGGCATGCGCTACCATGCCCGGCTGATTTTTTTATTTATTGTAGAGATGAGGTCTCACTGCGCAGGCGGGTGTCGAACCCGCAGGCTCAGGCAATCCACTCACCTCAGCCTCCCAAAGGCGCGGGATTACAGGCTGAGCCACCGAGCCCGGCTAAAAACAGTTTAACAAGAGCTTTAAAATAATCTGCTTTAAAAAGGAAATATGTATACAACTTTAAATGATTGGCATCAGGACTGGTAATACATGTGCAGCGTGCCTTGGATAAATAAGGAGGACTATAACAGTGTTAGAAGAAGAAATCTTCCTATAAATTAGACTTTGTAGGAATGGGTGCAGAAAACTATAAGCCATATAATATTTAATGTAAAAAATTTGCAAGGTTTATACTATTTTCTCAAACCTAAGCTTTCTATATCTCTGTAGTTTTACATTTAGTTCTAATTACGAGACTCCTTTCTAAATTTACCTACCACTCTTACACAATAAGAAGTTATGATCAGTATGTGAGGATAGGAAGCTGAGTGGTACGGTCATTTGGAAGGCTGGCCATCCACAAGACTATAAATCATGTTACTTGTTGAGATATTATCCCATATGTCTGATTTGTACTGATTTTATAAAACCCATTACCATCCTGTTTTATATCTTGTAACCCTAGCATTGCCTTTGTGTAGCCATTATTTTAAACGGTATTTTCTTTAAGATACCTGAAGTTCAAAAAGTTCAATGTTATCTCTCAGGTATGTAATCATTAATCACAAAATATGCTGCCAACTGATTGTCATAAATGATAATAGCTTTTATATACAAAAAGACCTGAACTCCTTTGTTAGATGGAAGCACTTCAAGACTCAGTTTGAACTTCTTCCTTTGGGTCCCATACATAACACGGTTATTACAACAGATTCATTGACTAAAGCATTGTGACTAAGATTTGGCTTAATCTTGGGAGCCATGTCCTTATAAACAGACCTTGATTGCCACACGTTCCTTTCCACCTAGAAAGTCAGATCATTAGCTCTTCATCTGAAGCATGTAATTAAGTTCTCAATGACAATGATTCTGATTTAGGTGACCACAACTATGTGATATGTTGCTGGACCACAATTGTACACACGGAATACTCAGTGATAGGGTCATAGAATTCACTTTCAGGGGTCATTCATGGAAAGGATTGGGGTGTGTGTGAATGCACTATAGCTAGTGCACTTTTATAAAATCATGTCATTCCTCAATGAAACTCCTAAAGGAAGGATGTTAACCCACCTTTAGCAGACCCAACTGCTACTTACTGCAACATGGACAATTGGGGCCATATTGGAATTATTTTCCAATGTTTTAACTTGCAAATGAAAGTTTCCCTGAATTGCTTTGGTAAACATTTGTTATATCCTGTATTTATCCAATCCAATGCTAGCCACATGTTCTCACAGGGGCAGCCCTGCCACATTGCCTGATTTGCTAAATAGTCAGCTGGATTTAGACTATCCCTATAAACATTCTTCTCCCTCTTGAAATTTGGCTTTTCTGGTAACATTTTTAAATAGAGGAAGTGAAAACTAAAATAATTTGAAAAGCAATCAATGTTGCTGTCACACTTGTTTTTCCTTCTATCAAACTAAAATACTGAAAAATTACTCAGAAGTCAGCATTGCCCATAACGGCATATTCGAGAAAAGAATGTTAATCACTATGTATTTCCCAACCCCTTGGTAGCTCTGGAATTTTAAGAAAACTCTTTAGGATTTAAGATTCTCTACAATCTCAGTCTAACCCAACTGTTTGGATTAAAAATTCCTCAAACTTATTTGTCCTTTTTAATATAAATGCCATTGTTCCTCCTCTTCTCTAGATGTATAAAGTTTTCCTTTTCCCATCAATTTCTGAAAGTTGAAATCCTTCCCATCTTGTAAGACTATATCCAAATGCCATATTTTTCCTTACACTTTAAAAATGTCTCCAGCTAAAAGTGATATCTTTTTTCTTTCTAAATTATGGTATTTAAATTTATCCTAGGGTGAAACTCATTTTCAATATACTTTGGCAGTAGTATTGATACACATGAGGTACAGCTAGCTTATTTATTCGCAAATACTTATCACATACTTAATGTGACATAAGTCTGGGATGCCAGTACTAATTCTGCCACGATTCAACGGTGTGCTCTTGGGAAAGTAATTTTACATGTTCACTTCAGATATAGTTATTTGCAGATAATTTGTACCTATCTTTTATTAGCTATGATATATCAAAAGCCAAATTGTAGACAATATATATAATGATATAGTCTCACTGTTTCAAAATAAACAATAAACTATGTATAATTATATTTGTGCTTATATATAAAATATATAAAAACATATTCCAAATAAAAAAATTGGAAAAATATGCATCAGACTTATGAACAGTTACCTCCAGGCTCTGAGACATGTGCACTCACGTATAGTTTTTACTTAACATTACCCTATTTCTAAGAAGTCAATAGTATTAGTGCCATGTCTTATGGTTATTTTAAGAATGAAATGAATTTAATACATGTAGTGATAAAATACTAGCAAGTAGTGAGCCTTAAATACATTTGAATAAAAGCTTTCTTCTTTTTTGAAATACATATGTGCTCCTTTTGAATTAAAAACTATGATTCTCTCTGCTGGATTTGTCTCTTCCTAGCCACATCCACATACAAACACAGTCCCATCCTTCAAAACTTAGCTGGGGTTATCACCACTTTTATGCAGTGTTTTCTCACTCTCACAGGTGAGCATTATACTCAAATACACAAAATGAGCTACATTTTTTGAGCTCGTGTATGTATGTGTGGATATATGTATATAGTAAAAGTATACATTTTTTCAATCATACGGTCTCAGGGTGTGCGATCTGTGTTCTCACACTGGACACCATGTTGTTTAATTCTCTGCTGCTGCTCTCTTGAAATTATTGAACATATTTTAACAAGAGGTCCTGTATTTTCACTTACCTGGGACTCACAAAAATAAACAGCTGGTCCTATTTTAAATGAAATTCACAACTCTATATTTCTATTTGCCTACTGCAAATGAGGAAACCAGCTTCTGAGTAACTAACAAATTCTTTAAGGTCTCACAGCTGGTATATTGTAGACCCAGGTTAGAGTCTAATTACTGCTTATAAGAGGACTTTTAAAAAGATAAGATTCCAAAACCTACTAAATTGTAAATTTTAGATGTATAGAATTGGAATTTGTACCTTTAGTAACACATCCACTGGTTAGAAACAAAGTCTATATTCAATTCATTTCTCATCTTACAGTCTAGCATAAGCCTTCATTCATAAGTCAATTAATAAACATTATGCTGATTACATGAGTATCATTCAATTACAGATAGACCAAGTATTGCTTCTACAGAATAGCACCAATGTTTTTCTTTCTTTTTTTAGATTGGAAAATATAGTTTATTTAGAAAGTAAATTGGAGAAAGGGAGAGAGAGAGAGAGAGAGAGAGGAGATTCACCTCCGCAAGGTAGAGAAGGGAGTCAAAATTTTGCACTAGTGTTTTTTAATTTGCCAAGTGCTTGGAGTTTTAAACACTGAAGGCTTTATTAGCAACTACAGTTGAGACATTCCTGTCCTGCACTTGCTCCCCACTGAACGGAAGTTCCCATTGAATCACGGGATGTAAAACCTTTAAGATAGGGCAACCTTCAAGATGACAGAAGACCTCTTCTGGCCAGAGACTCAGAATTACAAATATATAATGGCGCTAAAAGTCAAACTCATAATATTTGGAATTTGATTACTGAAATCAGAATTTAACAAATTAAATGCTATGCAGTTTGAGAAAAGGAAGACACAAGACAATATACATCTAAAATGTTCACAAACAGAGAGAAGGTTATATAGTCATTTTAAAATATGTTAGGAAACTTTTTCACAAATGCTGATAGTATATATAGAAAAATTAAGACTCAAGATTAAACAGTGACTTCAGTTCTTTAAATATGAATTAAAAAAGAGTATACAAATATGTTAATTGGTAAGGTTAAGGGTGATTTAATTGTATAATTTTCTCTAATTTACAGTGGGTTTTCTATTCTTTTTCTAAAGCTAGCAATACTATTATCTTACTTGCAAATTTTCTCCTATCTGAACTTAGAATTCCCTGAAATCATTGCCTGCTGTCTCTCACCATCATAAATCAAGATACTAAATTCTCTTAAGTCTACCTGCCAAATGTATCTAACTACTGTCCCCTACTTCCTATCTCTACTCTTGGTAATTCCAGTCTAAACTGTTAAAAAAGCTTCTTCTACAGTTTCTTTGCTTCAGGTCCCATCCCTTCAATGAATCTTGCATAATACCAACAGAATCATCGTCCTAAAACATACATTACATCAGCCCCCTCACTATGTGTAGCAGTATGTGTTAAAAAGTAAAACAAACACACAAAAAAGAAAAAAATCAGCCTCTTTGAAATGCTATTTGCAGTGACCTAGCATCACATCTTAGGTTCTCTGCTTACTAGCTACAAGTACTTGGAAACTTTATTATTAAGTATGCCCAGGAAATAAACATAACAATAGAAATTGCCAATTATTGAACAAGAACTATATATACAATAATCCTAAGGACAAGTATTCTCTCATTGGTTAGATGAAAAATGAATACTAGGAGTTAAACTGCCTCTTGCCAAACAGCCCAGGAAAGCAGATGTGTTCAACATATGGCTACTCAGTGGGAAAATACTCTTCACCCTCCAGGATGGAGACCACTAAGTGAGGGGTATGGAGCATGCAAATGGTAGTGCCCTTCCTGAAAGCCTTCCTTTATTAACTCTTACTTGGAGACTTAGGGTCAAAGTCCTCACCCTTTCCAACCTCTTCACTCTCTTATCCCAGCCCATGTTCCTTCTGCTCATGTCTGGGCTCCAGCAATGTCTGAGATGACTTGTCATCTCCAAACACAAAATTCTTTCATGCCTCACTTATTCCTTCAATCTATGCCCATTTTAAAGAGTGGCTCAAATCCTACTTTTTTAATAAAATATTTTAAAGTCAAAATTAGTTGTTTCAATCTCCTAGTCTCCTTTCATTGCATGTTCAAGCCTTTATTACAGGTATTTCTTAATTCTGGCTTATTTTTTTCACTACTTGTGAACACATCTGCTTGTGAACACATTCTGGTTTCAACACTAAAAATCCTGCATCCTGAGAAAACATTCAGAGAAACTAACATGTACTGCACGTAAAGTACAGTACAGTGCAAAGCCTGGAGATGAAGGCTGAGGCTAAAGGATCACCTGAGCCCAGCAGGTGGAAGCTGCAGTTGCTGTGATTGTGCCACTGAACAGCATCCTGAGTGAAAGAGTGAGACTCCAACTCAAACAAAACAAAACAAAACAAAAAACTCTGATTAACGTCTATGTATGAATCTTGAAAGAGTTTTCAGTGCAGGGTCTTTAACCTCAGAACCTCAGGAATCTGAGAATCAGAACCTTAACCTGAAATTACTCAATACTATGTAAGTGCTGAAGGCTACATTTCCTTCTTCATTCTATATTCAGAAATTGTATAGCTCCTGAGGTAGGGTATTTTTAATGCTTAAGAGATTATTTTTGAAAACAACTGATTTCAAAAGAGATGAGAAATTAAAATGCTGCTGGAAGAGTTGGGTAGTAAGGAAGAAAAATAAAACCACCCAGGCCTATATTCAATAGTCTCTTCATTAAAATGCCACCGAATTCACACCTTTGTTTCACATAACTATGTTTAATTATAGTACACAAAATCTCCAGATCTTCCTGCTATTAACTATTTAAAAATATCCATTCCACGTTTTCAAAACAAGTTTCACATGCACAGTAATTATATCCCATAAAATGTGCAATGCTTATGACTGTATTTATTATGCCAACTTAAATTTAGACTGTCTCTACTAGGATTGATTTATTCATTTCTATAACTTTGCCAAGGGCATTTCCTAATAGGACAGGCAGTAATTCGATTTGATAGAATTTCATGGGTGCTAGACAGACACTTGACTGGAAGATATACTGGAAGAGAAATAAGAAAATTGATTTCAGAACTGTAGCACGCCTTTCTAACATTTGTACGCTATTTCTTATTAGTTTTGTAGAAAGTGGCTGGATGCCAACAGGCTGGCAAGTCGCACACCATGGTGGAACAAAACATGGATTGAAATTCAAAAGACCCAGGCTTTAGTGCAGTTGAGTTCTCTGACCTCAATCTGTGTAGGTAACTGTCAAGAGAAATTCATGAAAGTATTTGTGAACATGACTTCCAAGTAATGAGGCTGAAGACCATGATGAGGCATTTTTAATCAGAGGTGCCTCCAAGATACACCTGGGCCCTGCTCCAAGGCCAGTTAGATTAGAATCACCTACCACAGGGGACAGGAATATGCATTTTTTTAAAAAGGCCAACAGATATTTCTGAGTTCCTTGTCTTGTTATCAACTGCCAGAGTAGTACAAGATCATTAGCTTTCTAGGCTGATGGACCTGAAATGGAACCCCTTTTCAAGACCTCTTTTTTGTGTGTGTGATTTTGGAAAATTCATTAAATCATCGAGCCTCCACTTCTCTAATTTTAAAATGGAGATAAAAAAACACCAGCTTTGCAGGGTTCTTGTATAGAGATATTGGTAAGATTCTAGGCCAAAGTAAATATCTTCAATAGTCTGATAAGCAACCTAAATATATGAGTGTTGGATACCGTGGCTAATTGAAGAATGCAAGCCTTGACAACAACAACCACCACAATTTTTTTTTTAAAGAGACAGGGTCTCAATATGTTGCTAAGACTAGATTAAAATTCCTGTGCTCAAATAATCCTTCTGCCTCAGCCTCCTGAGTGGCTGGGACTATAGGTGCATACCATTGCATCCAACTTCAAAATGTAATTTTTAAGTTGCTTTTTTTTTTTAAACACTGACCTGATCTTAGGGAATACTACAAATCTGCAGACAAGACATCTAGTTTTTAACTCTAAAATATTTACCAATAAAAAAACCATTTTTGAGTTCTATATAAAATATCAAATGCTGAGTTATCTGTAAGCTCTATTTGTATTTATTTAGTTCTGTGTAAGGTGCTACTTAATACGGGATTATATACTGATTCAACAAATATTATATACCCATCAGGTACTAATGAGTCCAGATAAAGACACCAAAAGAACTAATTCAGAGTACATAACCAATAGAGAGAGTAGATAAATTAAGATATGTCCTTTAGGAACAATATTAGTAGTATCAAAACTACTTTTCCAATTTCAATTTTGCATTACCATTCTACCCAGGACTTTGTGAATACCTGTACTATTGCATGCAAATTAAACATTGCTAATAACTAGAAATATTTGGAATCTTTTTTTTGTAGAAACTATATTTTAACAAGGTAGTTTGCTGTGAAATAATTATGCTTGTTTAATTAATGCTAAGACTCCTTCTAGGTCTAAGATTCTATGATTACAAAAATCAGTGGTATCATCATGTAAGAGAAAAAAATTGATCAAATGGCTCAAATTTGTCCTAAGAACCAAAACATTTTCCAGTGTATTTTGGGAAAAATTCCCTTATGTGAGATTTGTTTCCCAACCCCGAAGTACAAAACCTAGAAGCATTCTGACTCAGTCAAAATTAGACTGCCCTCTATGCCCTCTATCATTATTATGGTCAGATTTTCTGAATTCAACTAAACTCTAAGCAAAATTGTTTTATAAAGCCTACCAGTAACATATTTCAAATCATGACTCTTCCCGTGTTAGATCTGCTATCCAGGCAAATTATTGCACTTAGGTTTTAGTTTTTTCATCTTAGAAAGGCCATGATAAGAACTGAGCAAGACTTGTCGAGGGGTTAAATGAGTTAATGTTTACAAAGCACTGGCATATACTAATATTCTATAAATGTTGTCTAGTATTTTTATGATGATCTCTCCTTCCACACAACTAGGATCATTTTGTACTTCAGCTCAGGGATCTTTGATGTCTCCACAAGTATCCATGCCAGGCATGTTTGCAGGAGGCGTCACTGCTTGCAAAGACTCCTTCAGGGCAGCCATTGAAGATTAGATAGGAACTTGGATCTGACTCAACCCAAAGTCCAAGCAGGTTCCACTTTATCACAAACATTATGGGGAGGAGGGGAGGTCTCTATGAGCAAACCTGGCCTCTTCTTTCATCTTTTTTACATTTTAAGTTTCTCCTTAAGTTTTTTTATTTTTTAGGAAGGGTCCTGCTGATCCCAGCAAAACACACACACACTTGAAAAACACTCTGAAGTGATAAAGCCCAACCTCTTACTCCACCTTCACTGCATTGAAGACTTTGCATAATCTGGCTGCAGTTTGCTTTTCTAGCCTCCCTTCCCCATTTCCCCATTCCCTTTCAGCACACCTACTCCAGCACAAAATGACCTGTTCCTCATGCATGGGATCACCTTCCCCGCTACATGCTTCAACCCCAGATGCTGAGCCTTCTCCCACACGGTCAAATTCTACCCACTTTCCAGGCTCATCAACGTCAGCCACTCTGGGCAGTCTACTTTTGTTGAGAACAATTAAGCAATATTTACCAAAATAAAAAATGTACATTCCTTTGACTCACTACTTCCACTCTAGAAATTTAGCTTAGAAATAAGTCCAAGAGCTGTATACAAATTAAGCTAACCGAAAAATTTCTCACAATGGAAAACTAATTTGGTTATTTGTCAGTGAATGACTGATAAAAGGAGTCATGACACATATAAAATATGCAATCTCTGCAGTTATTTAGAAAGAATGATGTGCACAAGAATATTTCTAAGTAACATTAAGTGGGGAAAAAGTACAAAAGGAATATGATTCCATTTGCATAAATTTGAACTGTGTGGGTAGGGAGAATGTGTATCTATAGACACTTAAACTTAAGTATTTTTCTGGAAGAACACATAAGAAACTGATAAGTGGCTACATTTTGGAGAATAACTAGGTGGGGAAGAAGGGGATATACAAAATACGGCAAAATTTTTACTTTTTTATCTAAACTTTTGGAAGATTGTAATTATGCCCCTTAATTATTTTTCTTTTTTTTCTTAAAGAGACTCAGTAAGTAAAACTGATTCTCAAATGGCATGATATGACCTGAAATCCCAAGCTGAAGGGCCTTCCTCTACTTCTGGTCCTGTCCACTGTCAATAATAGAAAGTTGACATTGGTATTCCTCTGTGCCAAAGGCCTGAGAATGTAGTTCTCTTTCCATGGAGTATTTTCTGGCAGTCATATGTAGATTCCAAATAATATCTGCTATAGCTTGAGAAATCTTGCTAATTGGTGTGTTATTTTCCCCTCAAATTAACATCATACGAGCGGAACCCAAAAAAGAATAAGGTATTTATAAAAAACTGTGTATTTATTCTTACATGTTTAAATTTCAGTCACCTTCGAAGTACTATCCATTTGATGCAACACACCTATCAAGATACATTTTCACTGCTCAAAATAATTTTGAAATGATCAATTCTGATGCCTTTTAATGCTTCTGCCATTTTTTGATTTCACCTTTTCCACATCAGCAAAATGTTTCCCTTTTTTTTTAATGCAGGGAAACAAAAAACAGTCACTTAGGGTGAGATCAGGTGAACAGGGAGGGTGAGGCATGGAGGTCATGCTGTTTTGATAAAAACAAACAAAAAACTGCTGAATACTCAGTGACTACTGAATACTCAGTGCAGTTTGGGCAGGTGTGCTCATAAATCACCCATCATGAAATGGGCAAATGTGTTGAAAGAATCTCAAAAAAAAGCACTGAAGCCAAATGCAGCCTCTCACAACACCAGCTGGCACACTAATGACTATGGGTTGCTAGAACATTTACCTAATGGAGGAAGTCTATACTATAAGAGGCCCACCCTCAAAAAGATAATTCTAGTTTTGGGGGGGTCCTCCCTCATATGCAGCACTAAGAGTTCATCTAGCTTGGTTCAGCTCAGCAGATACATTTGGATATTATTAGTTCTATTCTCTTGTTCACTGGACTCAAGGACAGTGCCACTGTTCTTTGTAGAATGGAAGAATGGATGATAGAGAAATGGAAGGACAGAAGAAGGAACAGAAGCATAGCGAAAGTATCCTTCTGGTCAGATAAGCTGGTCCTTGAGGCAGTACCATTTTTTAACGTGTTATCAACCATAATCATGCACAGGCTAAAACTGCCCTTTCCTCCTCTCCTACCTACTTTAGCCTTTCTTTGGTCTTCTTGGAATTTGCTTCTAAAAATCCCAGGTCATCTCCCAAAGCCCTGATTTCATACATCCCAATACCCAGTTTCTTTTATTCATGCACCATTTCTCTAATTTCCTATTTCTAGCGCTGAACACAGTGTTTGACAGGAAATCTGAATCTCTTGTTCCCTTTAGACAAATTTTTTGCTTTACAACCCAGCATTTCCTTCATTGTTTGCTTCTTTCCACAAATACACTGAGTGCCTGAGAGTCAGGAACCAGTCTAGGGCTTGGACCTCATCTTCATAGCTGTGTACTTGGCATCTAAATCTTATCTACATAACACACAGCTCATCTATTGTGGGCCTTTGCTCCCAATTGTTAACCAGGAGAGCTGAAGAGGCACAACGCTATTTTACATGGTCCATTTGAACACTGAATATAATTTATTAACTGGTGTAATAAAAGTGCAATTTTCTGTTATGAGGGAGTTTAAGCATTTTTTAGAAAGAGGAGCATATACATTCAAGAATGGAACAGTGGTGACAGATAAAAATAAAACACATCTACTTTGCCAGAGGCTACTTATACTGTTACAAGGGGACTCAGGAGGAGATAGTATCTAAAGAACAATTTGTGGTATTTCAACCCCACCCCCACAAGAAAGCTAATAAATCACATAATATTTACCTTCAGTACTAACACCTTAAGCATCAGCACCACATACTATTTTTCTAAATGACAACTGAAAACATTTTTTTACATGGAGGCCACCACCACCTACATAATTATGTTGAAAAATGAATAAAGTCTATTTTCTAATGTGAAAAGGTGGCTCTATGAACTTATCGGTTGCTAAAATGGGAATGTATTCAAACTTATAAACAGTGGAATAATGTCTTAAGCCTCACTCTGCCTAAAACCCCATCTGAAACACTTAGTGATCATTTGCACAAGCACACTGGGGCTTCACAGGGCTTTCTATCATCACTTACATTATGTAGGTGAAAAATGTGCTGAGTAGCTCCAAGGAAAGATTCTGGAAATAGTCAAATTCACTGCATAGCTTTTTCTTCATCTCACTGGAAACAGTAAGTGGTTTTGTTTGATTAGACAGGGCGTTGCCATAATCAGTGGTCTGGAGATGAATTTTACAATCTGAAATTAAATGAAACGCCAAATCAGGTTAAATTTTGAGCAAACACTAAAAGCTTTTCAACTTTAATTAAGTTTATGGAATCTTTATGGCACATACATGCTTATTATCTTATTGGACTTTAGCATAAGTTCTGAATTATGATTTAGATTTCAGTATAGAACTCTAAAGCAAAAACAAACACCAATGTAAATATGGAAATTTCAGTATACCACAAAAGTTCTCAATTACCTAAGAAATCTGGTGTTATTTTGCAGAGCTGAAAACAAAAAAATAATAAATACCTACTCTAAGGATGGCAAGTAGGTTTTACCTGAACCAGTTTTAGAAATTTGGAGACGGCTGTTTGGGAAACTGTTGAGAAGGATACTAAGGCTCCACCTCAATTTGATAAAGAGAAATGTATTAGTAATAGCTACCCTAGCACTGGAAATTAAAGCTCAGTGGGGCTAAATGGTGGAGTTATATAATGGTCCAGCTTGGGCTCTGAAATGAGTTTCCTTCCTTTTAAAATCCTACATTATTTCCATCAGACCATGTCATGCATCCTTCAAATGTCAATGGTTTTGGTGGCCAGACAATTAGATTGAATTGAATTCTTGGCTCACTGACTGTCAATTACTCCTGAACAAAGCACATGTATTCTAGCATGTATACTTTTGCTAATGCTGATAAAACTCCACTCTCTAGAATTTCTCCCTCCCACCCATTTTCACATTTGCTCATTATAATGTATCCTTCAAAGTCTGGTTATAATATTAAAATAATGGTTACCAGTGATTGAGTGCCAAGTATTGTACTAATATTACCAAGTATTGTACTAATATTATCTCATTTAATACTCATGGCAATCATTAAGGTAGAAATGATTTTATGCCCTTGTACAGGTAAGAACACTGAAGCTCAGAGAGGTTAATATCTTGCTCACATAGATAAATGGTGATCCAAAGCCAGGTTTATCTTACTACAAAGTCACTTAAAACCTTATTTTACTGACAATCAACTCAATTAGGTTATTACTTGCTCTGTAAAGTCTTAATTCTCTGACAATTATTTCATCTCACTCATCTGAATTTCAAAGTTATGTAATAGTATAACAACTATTACAGAATATTCTATTTTAAGTATGTTAATCCAAAAGTCAGTTACACTATCTCAGTTATATTTTTCACCCGTGATACTTTATGTGGTACCCGACATATAAGTTATTGACTCTCTGGATACCTAATATGTCTTTGACAGCATCTGGCACACAACTGGAGTCAACATAGTGTGCAGAAGCGTATTCAATCTTTCATGCAAACATTTATTAAGCATGTATTGTGTGCTGTCAACTATAGGACATCCAAGGAGAGATCAGACATATTATATTCCTCATCCTCAAGAAAACTCACAACCTGTTGAAGGAGGAGGCAACTACCAACAGACAATTCAAACAATGTGTTAAGTTCAGTCAAAAATACAAGGCCCTTAATTTATAAGAACATAGAAAATGATGTCCGGATCTATAAAGATGGGATCAAGAAGCCTGGGAAAGTTTGTTAAAGAAGATTAAGCCAAAGATGAGCCGTAAAGTGCTAGAGTAGAGGAAGAGTAAAGAGCGTGAAGAAAAGCATTCTGTGGATTAGTACAAGGATAGAATATGCAAGAGGCTTAACACAGTTCAATGTTCCCGAAGCACTAGGTAGAGAGGAAGAAAATTTTAAAAAGACTACCATATAATCCAGCAATTTCACTACTGGCCATCTATCCAAAGGAAATGACATCAATATGTTGAAGAGATATCTGCACTCCCATGTTCGTTACAATATTATTTACCATAGACAAGATACAGAATCAATATCAGATGAATGGACAAAGAAAATGTGGTATAAATACACCACGGAATACTATTCAGCCTTAAAAAAGAAGGAAATTCTGTCATTCGTGACAACACAAATGAACCTGGAGGATATAATGTTAAGTGAAATAAGCAAGACACTAAAAACATATACCACATGATCTCATTTAGATATGGAGTCTAAAAATGTTGAACTCATAAAAGTAGAGAGCAAAATAGTGATTATCAAAAGTTGGTGGCAGAGGGTACCAGAAGGGGGGTGGGGAGATGTTGGTCAAAGAATACAAAATCTCAGTTAGATAAGAGGAATAAACAGATCTATTGTACAGCATGGTAACTTAAGTAAATAATGTACTGCATATAGAAAATCACCAAAAGAGTATATTTTGTGTTCTCAGTAAAGTAACTTTATGAAATTATGCATATGTTAATTCACTTGACTGAGCTATTCCACTGATAACATGCAGGTCACATGTGGCAGGCTTTCAAACCAACCTGCCTGCAGGAGGTCTCATGATTCATGGTGACATCCAGTCCTTGAATAAAGAATCTTATTATGAGTCTCCTTATACCTCATCCTGAGTTCTCCAAACTCTAACTCTTGATGTACTGGGCAATACACTGACACTAAAGAGAACACTGATTTATGAATCCTGAAGTTTTACTGAATGACTTGCCCGTAACCTCTTGTGTTGTAACTGCCAATGAAAAGAACAATTGTGTATGAAGAGTTCTTCCTTCTTCTAACTTTTCTCATTAAAGTCTTCCAAGTTGTAGCAGAATCTGGAATACACCCAACTTTGTCGAGGTGTCGTCCCAAGTCAATCCATATTTGGTGTCCAGTAAACCAAAAATTATCAAATGATTTCTGCTCCTACAGCCTTAACTTAGATTGACATCACAATTTATACACATTTTAAATCATGTTCTATATAATAAGTATTTACAATCTTTATTTATCAATCATTTAACCCTTTGCATGCAGAAGTTCCCTCTGAGGAGACATCAGAAATCCAGCAAACCACTCAGATGTCCCCTCTCAGGGGACGTAAAGAGATTACTGGACGAACTTATGCAAGCACAGGCTTTTAAAAAATGTATGCTTCCTAGAAGTTTTCAATTCAAATTGCATGAAAAAGCAAATAAAGAGATGGAATATACACTGAGATATACGTAAAAAAAAATAACAGCTGGTGTCACACAGAAAGAGAATGTGTGAAGTGCTTTCACAGTGGTGCTGACACTTCTTGGTAACAGAAGGTAGCGATAAAGAGCGTTTGTATAAGAAAGGCAGCTGTGGGTATACCCTTTGTATCATATGGCATAACTTGAAAAGATAGATAAGCAAGTTACTGTAGCCTTAAAAGAAAGAGGCTTTCAAAGTTGAAGGCAAATCATACTGAAGTATCAAGTAGCACAGATCAAATACACAGAGTGTGCCCCAAAATGTACATATATTTTAAGAAAGGAAAAAACTATTAAAATTATAATACTCAATATATACTGTTAACAAAAGATGAATACAAGTCACATTTGACTTCTGCAATTACAAGAGGTGCTTAAAGTGGTTACCATCAAGTGTCCAGACACTTCTGACTTCGACAAACTAAAAGTAATACATAGATAACAGCTCTTAAAATGTGTATACATTTTTTTTTTGGCATCCGTGGTACCTATCTGCATTAAGTTGGAAAAGTAAAATTGGAAAAGTGACATTCTTTTGATAAATTTCATCTCGTGATTTCATAATTTACAATTAGAAATTTTTTATTCATTTATTTAATGTGCAGAACAATGGCAAAACAAAAAAATAAAAGTGAGAGTTAGAAGCAGCAGTGAAGATGAGTCAGACTTAGACTCATCTTCATGGTTTTCAGGCATCATGAGTGCGTTCTTCCACATTGTCTTCAAATAACAAACTGGACGATAAATTACTTATTATTAATGTGGAAGGAATTAAACAAGACTGCATTGTCTGCTCAAATAGAAAAACCCTAGGTGGAAGACATCAAACAAGTTACTATTGCACAACACGTATCATTCAACCTACAATGCATGTTGGTGACTATTTCACAAGTTCCCACACGTTAGAAAAATATAAGATATAAAATTTGCTGTTTTTTGTCATAAATAAGTTCCTCAATGCCCAAAATTTCAGTATAAGCCAAATATCATTTAAATAAAATAACTGATTCCAACACTACATGACATAACATGAAGTGATTCTTTTTTCACTATTTTTTTTTAAAGTGTGGTAGAGTTGCTGTTAGGTGATCCGCAAAATGTCTGAGTGCAAAGGGTTAAAAAGTGGTAGAAAAGGTAAGCATCGAAGCCAAAGAAACAAAGAGTGATGTCCCAAGTAGGGTTTGGTATGGTACATTTATCCTGATGATAACAGGGCACCATCGTGGGCTATTAGCTGATTGTTCTTGCGGCTGGGGGACAGTGGATCTGCAATTAGGCACAATGTGGTTCCTGAGAGGCTGAGGTTCAGGGTACAGGCAATCTTTCTCAGTGTCAGGAGTAGATTTTCATCAGAGATGCTTTCTTTGACTGAAGAATTTATGTGCTCAATTACTTAATTAATTAACTTAAAATAATTATACTTGTTGCCATGCCTTGTTTGGCTTTTATTTTGGCAGTTCAGATTTTTATGCAATGTGACAGTTTGCATTCTCAGCACCAAGAAATATTTGCCAACAGAAGTGACACAAATGGTATTTCGTTCAAGACTATGATATTTTGCTCATGTGACATATGTTTCTTTTAAGCTAAACAAGTTTCAAACCTTTCAGCTGCCAGGGAGATCCTGAAATTACGTGTCTCAAGTGTTTCATACCGTGAGAATCTAAAAGACTACTCAGTGAAGAGGATGAACTAGAAGGGCCCTTGTTACCCAGCACCAAAGCGCTCCAAGGGACACTTGCTTTCAGATTCTAAGAAAATCTTAAGAGCTGGAATTTGTGCTGAGATATGATAGACTGCCAATACTAGTAATAGTGCTCATGGCTTTATAGTCTTCAAAACAAGTTCACTTAATTTTTTTCCCCCGCATTTCTCTAAGTGCTTATCTAGGTAGATATGTGAGTAATAGGACTTTATAGTGAAAAACATTAGGAGTAAACAAGCCTTTGTACCATGAGAGTTGAAAGCCTTTAATACATTAATTTAAGTGGTTTCTTTAACATGACTATGGTACAAAACCTCCCAAGTCACTAAAAAACAATGGGCCGTCCACAAAGTGCACTTGAGGATATTACACTACTTTTTTATCCAGAGAGGTAGTGTGGCAAGTGGTGTTTTTTTCTTGTTTATTAAAATGAGGAAATGGAATGTTTTTTCAGACCATGGGATCACTACTGACTAAATCAATTTTATAGGTTCCCCCACAGCAACAGAATAAAAGAAAAGGCTTATGCTATTTTGACAACCATCAGAGTATATCACAGAGTAGTGTAAATGTGTGCCGCATGTAGATACACAGTCATAAAGCAAAAATATGCCTTCTATGGGTTGCAGGCACGGGGAAGGGTATGATCGGAGACTGTTTGGCTAGTGAAGGTATCAGGACAGGAAGCTGAGACATCATTGTTTTCTTCTATTAATTTGTTGGTAGATCATTTCTAGAAAATTCTTTTCTGTGTACCTTCCTGTTTTGCCTCTCTAAAAATGAATATCGAGTCCTTTTAAACGCCAAGGAAGAGCCTTTAGATGCCTGTCCAGGGTGCTACCCAAGCAGTTTGCCTCCTTTCCTAGCCAAACAGTCTCCGATAATTCCCTTCCCCGTGCCTGCAACCCATAGAAGGTACATTTTTACTTTATAACTGTGTATACACATGCGTATACACTGCTGGTGCTGAACTTAAGGAGGTTACCTGACTTTTTTGAACTCAGTTTCCTCATCTATAAAATGGAGCGTATCTATGCTTTCAGGCTGTTGTGGGGATTAAACAAGATGATACAGGCAGGTGAAGATCCAGTATAGAGAAGCCACTATAAAATATTACTTTTTTTTTCTCACTTGTAACCACCTACCTACAAAATAACTTCATTATTAAACCTCCAAAATAAATTGATTCAGTTGGTTAAGGATTTTGACTTTTATTCTCTAAGTCAGAATTTTCCTAAACAACATCTTAGAATTCACCATCAGATGTTATAATTTTTCTTATTATTAATAAATACATCAGTATCTATAAAACAAGACTTCCCCATCTTTGTTAATTTACTGTTCTTATGATGCTGACACTTCAAAGTCCTCTTTGGTGCTTAATTACTCCAAATCCCCTGCATTTCTTCTCTAATTTCTACTCCTTACTCTTCCAGTTTAGAATGACCATTCAACAATTCGATTACTGCAACAATCCTGAATTGATTTTTCAGGCTCATTTTTCTCATGTGCTCCCTGGCTCAAGTTTCTTTTCTAAGAATTATTTTGGTCCTGTAGTGATCCTACAAGTAGCTTGGGGCCATTGAAAAGATCTAGGCAGATTATGAATAACTTTCAAAAGATTTACAGTGTTTTACCACTGACAGAATGGTTCTAATATACACAAGCTCTTAACCTTAATAGTCCCATTTCATAAATGAAGAAACTGAGTTTCAGAAAAGTAACTTGTTCCTGTCAAGTATCTGACTAAAAATTGATTCTTGTCCTCATTCAATGTTAACTTCAATATCTTGAAACTTCATAATCAAACATTCAAAGATTTCAGAGTTTTTCTCAATCTAAAGTGCAGCCTTATCTACAGGTATTATAGTACTGCAGCCAAACTGGCTTACTCCCCACTCATACGCTTTCATTTTTTTCTGACTTGTAATTCATTAGTTTTCCTTGCCTGCATCACAACTCCTCTTCTCTGCTGAAACTCATCTATTTGGCTTTTTCTCAATCTATTCTTCAAGATTTGTTTCACTCTCAAGTACATCTGGTTGTTATAGGTTTGAACTACCTTTGTATTTTGAATTTTTCTTCTTACTTATACATCCTCTCAACTAGATGGTTGTTTAGATAGTGAATAGTGTCTTAATCCTTTTCATGTTCTCCACAGCACCTAATATAATTTTTGCCACATAGATAGTCTCAATGATTAATTTGTGAGTAAAATCTGGGATCAACATTATATAGGATATTACCAGGGCTGACACCACTCATTTTGATTCCTATTTACCAAAATAAATATTTTCAAAACCGGTGCTCTCTGAAGGAGAGAATCAACTAAACAGTCATATACCAAATGCCATTAACCAAGACCATGAAATGGGAAGAACTATTTCAGAAATTCCAAAGTCTAGCAGAAAAGGGAAGACTAGTTCTTGTGAATACACTGCAGTTCAAGGGAGTAGTACATGAATACTTAAGATAATTTACAGAATATCTGAAGACTTTTGGTTTATTTTTTATTTTTTCCTTTTGAGACAAGGTTTCACTCTGCCGCCCAGGCTGGGGTGCAGTGGTACAATTCTGGCTTACCACAGCCTCAACCTCCTGGACTCAAGACATCCCTCTGTCTCAGCCTCCCACGTACCTAGGACTACAGGTGTGCACCACCATGCCCAGCTAATTTTTTTATTTTTTGTAGAGATGAGGTCTCACTATGAGCCAACAAGCCAGGCTACTTTTCTAATATTTTTATTCTCCACAGTAGAAGTCCTTTTAGGGCAGGAACTATATCTTACTCATTTTTACTTCCTTGGCTTAACTACAAAGTGCTTAGTATATGATGTTGAGCTAATTCCTCCCAGAAGACACATTTGGAGGACTGAAGTTGAAGACCCTTGAAAAAGATATAATTGTTAGTGAGATAGAATCAGCTTCCCTTACTTCCTTCCAAAAAACTTGTGGCAAGGAGACAAAGACCCAATTCAGAGTGTTCTCCCATAGGCCAGTGGACACTGCCATCATGTTTTAGAAAAGGCTATTTATCACAAACATTAAGCATTAATTTCACCATTTTGTCTTTTTTGAAGAAGAAATAATATTTTCAAACGTCTTATTTGTAAATTTTTTAAATTCTGATAAAAACAGCAGTTTTATTAAAAGAAGTCATTTACTTTAAAGTCATGTTTAAAGACCTTACAGTTTCTTTATTAATACAACCCCAAACCAATACCAGTGACATGGGCAATGGGAACCAACTTCCTTCTTTTGTACCGATGAAAGACTGAGTCACAGTGGGTCCTAATGACTAGAGAAGTTTGTTAGTGAGAGGCAGGCCTCAGAATACATTAGTACTTACACAACACTTACTCAGTTAAGCACACAATTAAGCACAATTATGAATAGTAGAACTTTTCAAAACTTTTCTGGACAATCTTATTTTCTCTCTTCTAAATTTACCTGAAACCTTATGTGTTCTGAATATGTTGTTATAAAACAGTATGATGATACCAGAGCACTTTTCTTTGAAAGACAAAAGGACTTTAAAAAGACTAAAAGCAAATGTAATCTTTATCAAATTAGCTTTTCATTTACAAATAGTAATGAAACAGTATAACCTACTCTTCTTTATCCATAATTTGCATGGTGCATATCGTACGCAAAAGTAAACAGAAATCCTTAAATCCTCACCATCTATCACAACAAATGCCCTTGATTTCTTCTCAACTCTAAATCTAGCTAAGAAGGCAGATGGGGCTCTCTAAGTACATTCAACAGCTGCATTGCTCTTCACAAGCTATTTATTTCTCAACATTCTACAAAATGATCAGGTAGAGCAGTCCTTACTATTTTCAATACCAAAAAGAAGCTGACATCAACTCAACACAGACTTACTCATGTATCTTCAAATTAAAAACTCGGGAGGCAATGGCATATTTTTGTGGAAAGTGATACTGACAGCTCTATCTTCTATCACCGACAGTCTGTTAGGTTAGGTTGGTCCCAGCCATCCCAAGCCTCAGTGTCCTCAACTGTTAACTGAGGACATGAAAATTCTTGTCTGAATTTAATTTCTCAGAAGCCACAATAATCCAACATGGCTTGATGACTCATCCTTGATATTTCTGAGTCTCTAAACAATAGACTGGCATACAGATTTGAATATAGTTGTGAAACATAGTTGGAAAAAAACTGTATTATTGGGAAGGCAGAGAAGAAACCATGAGATACAATGACAATGAAGCAATGGTGCACAGACAGGGGTTTTTAACCAGGATGGAGGGGTGTCATTGGGTGATCCTTGATCCCCTGACACTGCATGGAAAATTCAGTATGTCTATGTATTTTTCTCAGAAGCTGCATCCTCAAGGCCTTGAAGGTCTAACACCTTTCCTTCTCTCTCAACTTGAAAATGGAGATATCAAATTCAGCTAAGTGCCTATTTAGGGACAAAGAGGACAGAATGTTAATTCATTCCTTCCTTCTTCTGTCTCTCCTCCTGACTCAATAGAATCTTTTGGTCAAGAATCTTTGATAGAAAATATTGGGAGCAACTTGAAAATTCCTGGTTTTTCTTTTTTTTAACCTTTTTATATTTTAGAATCCTTATATGGCCTTAGAAATGGCTTCCCTTGGCTTCTCTCTGCATTCTCTTGCGAGCAGGCTAAACTACCTTTTTGATACCATTCAGATATTTTATGTATTGCTTGCATTTAAATTTGCATTCCTCAGCTCACTGAAAAGCTTGGTTGAAAACTAAATGGGACTCATTCAAATGCTTGTCTCTCAGAAGCACTTAGTCTGTCCTGTGTTAATTTGTTCTACTTCAACTTATGCAGACTTTCTATGCATGATTCACATTCTCCAGTCACCAAATACCTGATTTAACATGCTACAGTGATTTAGGATTTGGGATTATATTGTAATTATTTGTTGCCAACAGAATTAGTTTTTACCTGAAAGATTCTAGCTGTTTCCAGTGCTAATGGAAGGACAAGGTCTGTCTCAGCTTGAGCAGTTCTGCCTTAACTTTGGCTTTAATTGGTCAGAACCATAAACAGACAGCCTCGGACCCTTCAGCCCTACTTGAGGAGTCTCCAAAGTCACCATCAGAAGGTTTTTGTCTTCTAATACCCTTCCTAAGAGGCTTTATTCCTAGTGCTTTCTTGCTTAGTTACAAAAGCATTCTGTGAAAATCAATTGGCTATCTGAAATTTATAATACAAAGTATTAATGCATTATTATTTATAAATTGGGTGATACATTTATTGTTATCAGTAAAATTTATAATAAGCAATGCACATACATATTTATTTGGAAAGTCAGTTGTTTAACATGCACACCATAACATCTTCAGTCTTGTCTAGAACCAACCCTGCAAGTCAACATGCTCAAAAAAAACAATGGGATTTTGTTGTGTGTATGCAAAGACTTTACAATTTGCCATATGTTACACTTATATGTACAGACAAGTTCCAGTGCTTCCTTGAAGTGACACCCACATTCTCTGCTATCATGAAACTGATGAGTGAAGCAGGTAAAGTGCATCTCCTTTCCTTCACATCGTCCTTCTACCCTGGCAGAAGCAAGATGGCTCATTCCTGTTAAAAGTATGAGTCAAAAAATAGGATACAGCTTATGAGAGATGAGAGGGAACCCAACACAGTAACAAGACCTGGAGATTCTTTAGAAATGGGTCCTTATGGTGAAAACAGAATAAAAACTGTCATGTTAGTTTTTAAGCTACTAATGACATTCAGGAAAGTGGGCTTTGGATGCAACAGGCATGGTTTAAATTACTTCCTCTCTCTGAGGCCCAGTGTTTTCAAGTGTAAAACTGGAACAATAACACTCACCTCATAGGTTGGTGTAAAGATTAAATAAGATAAAATCTTTAACATGCTTAGCACATTTGGGTATGTGTGCTAATTAATAAAAGAAAGATACTATTTCTACGGTTTTAGTTACCTATGGCTACCAGTCTGAAAATACTACCTGGAATATCCCAGAAATAAACAATTCATAGGTTTTCAATTGCACACCAGTCTGTGAAAGGTACCTATAGAAACCTAGAAGAAACAGCTTATGCTTAGTCTTTTGGCCTCAGTGTAGCGATTAACAAGCATTCAGACATTCTACTACAGAACAAACAACAGCCTATCCCATCCCCCTCCAGGCAAATCACCTTCAGATGCAAGACCAGGACAACCCAACCATTCATAGTTTAGCATAATAATCTCTAATAAACTTTTAGGTTCCTTGTCAAAGCTGAAGATCAAAGACAGCTGGCCAAAGTCATTAGAGTTTGTGAGTTGCAAATGTTTGAGTTTGTGAATTGCAAATGTCTAACAAGTCTCTGGCAGGAATCACACCCTCCTCCCAGGGTTAACCTAATCAGCCCTCTGTGAACTATGTGACACACAGAAGCCCCACCATGGCAGCAATCATGTGACTAACCCAACCCATCTGCCCACTGTCCATCATCTGACATCATCAGTACCTGTGCTTGCCTGCCCCTTTGTGATGACGTGGAAGCAGACCACCACCCAATCACCCTAAATGAGCTTCCCCCATAAAGGGGAATGGTTAAAAGGACTCAACCACAAGCAACCAGCGGCCATTGCCTTGCTGGAGTCTGGTGTGGCCATGTGCTCTTTGAGCCATGGCTGTCGCCGTGCTTCCTGGCTTTGGTCCCCCTCCCCCACCTTGGGGAGGGGAATCTTCTTTTTTCTCGTTCTCTAATTAACTTTAAATAAACTTTTCTTTTCTTAATCGTTTTGTGTGTCGCAATTCTTTACAATTTACTCGGAACTCTGGGTTCCCAGTGCCCACCTCCGGCTTGCCAGCCCTTGTGGTGCTGAGTGCCTCCCTACGAGTCTCCACCCTCACCCTGTCCGTCCAGTACCCTAACAGTCTGAACAGCATGATGAAATCTTACTGTTCACCTCCATCCTACCCAGGACATAAATCCTCTCTTTGGCCAGTATCTCTACTTGGTAGAAGCTCCCTATTGGTGGCTCAGTAGCCATCTCAGTTATCAGATCAACTGTCAAGGTAGAGCAGTTCCTGTGTTCAAGTAACCCTATTTTTACTGTCCTATGGCGTTACAGCACATGAGTACTGTGCCTAATTTACAAAATAAAAATTCAGTATAGGCATATGTATAAGAAAAAAACGTAGTATATGTAGGGTGCTATCCTCGGTTTTAGGCATCCACTAGGGATGTTGAAAAGCATCCTCCATGGGTAAGGAGGAATTAGTTACTATAAACTACTGTACTCTCAACTAACATTAAGTTCCTTAATTTTTCTGTTTCTCAAGTGCTTAGTAGCACATCATGTAAAGAACAGATACTCAATAGCCCTTTCATTGATTAACTAGAATCAGACTTTTTAAATGCTTAACATTGCTCTTACAAAATCTTTAATTTCATGGTTCTCTAGGAAAAACTATATGTGGTAAGTGTATGTGAATAGTAAGGGTATTTTATGGGGTCTTTGGAGCAAATATAGACATATAATTATGGATGAGTATATCTGTGGGATATGTAGAATGTATTGTGGCTTTCTGTCAATTTCCAGAGCTTCCAAGAGTCATTATTTCCATAGCATCAGAGGATTAATTTATCCTTCCAAGAAAGAGAGATATTTCATGGAGGAGGACAGTGCCTGTTATTGTGAGCACAAAAGTTTCTTTTTAGATGTAGTAGGTTCTTCGAAGCACAGTGAGAAAGCAAAGGAGATGAAGACTGCTTCCTGTGCACAGTGGATGTCTTTGATGCAGTTAAGTCAGGTCAAGGCTTTGCTAAACTCTGAGAAGACTGTCAGGATGGATGGCCATATCACCCTCAAACAGCCTCTGAGAGCGTTTTTAAAGGCAGAGTGTGGTATGAAATGCACCTTGAAGCAGATCCAGGATGTAAACCTAAATGGAAGTAGATCCAGGATGTCAACCTAAATGACCAAAGACCAAGTCAAAAGCCTTTCCTATAGCTATTAGTATATTTTTTTAAACTTGTACGTTTTTTATTATGAAAAATTTCTAACATGCATTAAAAGATACAGTACTATATGTATCCATCACCCAGCTTCAATAATTATCCACTCAAGGTCAATCTTTGTTCAGCCCTACTAGGGCTCAGCAAGCTTTTTCTCTGTAGGTTAATATTTTAGACATTGTGAGCCATTCAGTCTCTGCCCAAACTACTCAACTCTGCTACTGTAGCTAGGAGGCATCCACAGGCTACATATAAATGAATAAGCATGAAAGTGATCCAATAAATCTTTATTGGGACAGATTTGACCTCCAGGCCATAATTTGCCAACACCTGTTCTATAAGCTTACTCACTTCCTCCCTATCCTGAACTATTTTCAAGTAAATCTAAGATATATTTTTACTTGTGAACATTTCAGTATATAATCACAATTCTATTAGAATACTAAGTTATTCCTTAATAGCATTAAAATTCAGTTAATATTCAAATTTACTCAATCGCCTCTTAGTTTTTGTTCATTTTCTTACAGTTGGTTTGAATAAGAGAAACTACAATTGGCTTAACTGTCCCTAAATTTTCTTTCAGGTATGTCTCACCTTCCCATAAACCTGATTTTTTTTTTCTTTTAATAAAGCCAGTTGGATCATTTTTGATAATTTTGAGTTGTGGGGTCCATGTGAGAATTTGCTACATAAGTAAATTGTGTGAAAATGAGATCTGAGCTTCTAGCGAGTCCTCTCTCCTCCTTGGTAGTGGACACAGTACCTAATTGGTGGGAATTAAGCCCAGCTGGTCAGGATGGGTAATCCTTGAAATGTGTTGTTGGATGCGATTTGTCAGAATTTTGTTAAAATTTTTCATCTATGTTCATCAAGGAAATGGCCTGTAGTTCTTTCCTTGTTGGGTCTTTGCTATTTTGGGGTATCAGGATGATACTGGCTTCATAGAATGAGCCAGGGAGAATTCTTCCTTCTTCGTTGCTAGGAATACTTTGAATAGGATTGTATCAGTTCTTCCCTGTATGTCTTCTTCCCTTCCTCCTAAACAGTAAGTGACTTTTTACCTATTATTTCACACAGTTTTCACTTATCCTATATATCCAAAGCAACTCATCTTGTTTTAAGGATCCCTCAGTGGAGAAAAGACAGCTTTGTGAACAAACAGGTTTGGGAAACCAAGCAATAGTATATCCCATCATGGACACTCAGTGGGCCTATTCACATAGTAAAGTCTTTGAGACGTCCTACAGTAATTAAAGTTGTCTAACTAACCCAGCATCTTTCCAACAACTGGGCAATAGTTTCTTTGGTTTAAGTAATATTTTTAACATCCTGAAAAAGTATTCTTTGGAGTACTACTTGTGATATTCTGATTTAGAACATTATTGAAAAAGCATTATACAACTCACATTGTACTACTATTTTATAAATATTCATTTTCAATTTGAAGAAATTATATTTTCTAAATTCACATGTGTTTTAAAGCATGTACTTTACAAACTTGGCAGTATTTTCTTCTCTCTTCCAAATAGTTCCTATATTTACTTTTTTCTAGTTTGATAGCAGTGATTCCAAGACTGGTATTGCTACAGCGGTAACTCTGTATGATAATTACATAAACTAATGATGGAAATTCACCAGCGGGAATAATAAATGGCATTATGATGTCAAGAATATGATTTATGTGAGAATGTATGAACTAAGATAAATGAATTATTATAGGTAGAAAGGTCATTGTTTTACATTTATTATGTCCAGAAAAATGTCACAGAAGAAAGATCTGTAATCAGAAAAGGTTTTATACTAACAAACCTCACAATCTTAGTGTACACAATGACCTGAAAGGTCATTTGGTAAGACGTCACACCAACTGCAGAAATAGGGAGGAACTAATGACTTTTTAAGGCTGATAATTAAATTTTCAAATACCTCCAAGTATTAGAAATATCTGCTTCCCAGCAAAGCAAAACATGTTTCCATGGAACTTTAATATACTGATTCTATTTCTATAAGATAATAGGTTCTCTGTTTTTGTCTTTTTTTAAAGAACTACTGGTCAGTCAAATTCTCTTTAAAATTACTACAGAATGGCTTTTAATACTTTAAATGACTTTTCCATTTCCTGGAAATTTCTTGATGTAAGAGGGCTCCAAAAGCCATATGGAAAAGAATTATACAACATATTGGAAATGATAGAGAACTGAGGATTTTACTTATTTGACTTCTATCAGAGGTATTTTCCTGGCAAGCGATTATATACTTAACATGTGTGTGTGTGTCAGAGAGAGGGGATGAGGAGAGAGAGAGAGAGACAGGGTTTCACTCTGTTGCCCAGGCTGAAGTACAGTGGCATAATCTTGACTCACTGCAACCTCGAACTCCAGGTTTCAAGCAATCCTCCTGCCTCAGTCTTCTGAGTAGCCGGAACTACAGGTGTGCGCCATCATGCCCAGTTAATTTTTCTACTTTTTGTAGACACAGGGGTGTTGCTTTGTTGTCCAAGTTGGTCTTGAACTCCTGAGGCTCAAGCGATCCTCCTACCTCAGCATCCCAAAGTGCTGGAATTACAAGCATGAACTATTTAGTTGATTTTTAAAAATTTTTTTTTATTTTGAAGATGTGGGGTACAATTCAGGGTTAGGCATACAAATGTTATCATGCAGGTGCCCTTGTAGATGAGATGGCCCCCCTCCCCTCTCCCGACAGTTTCCCACTACTGCCAATTCCTTCCTTTTTTTTTTTTTTTTTTTTGAGTTGGAGTCTCACTCTGTCGCCCAGACTGGAGTGCAGCCCCGGCGATCCTTCCGCCTCAGCCTTCCATGTAGCTGGAACTACTGGCGCACACTACCACACCCGTCTAATTTTTTGATTTATTGTAGAGATGAGTTCTCACCAAGTTGCCCAGGTGGGTCTCGAACTCGCGGGCTCAGGCAATCCACTCACCTCAGCCTCCCAAGGCATGGGATTACAGGCTGAGCCACAGAGCCCGGCACCAATTCCTTTCTTATAGTATTATGATAATTGTTCAAGGTCCACTTATGAGTGAGAAAATGTGGTACTCAGTTGTTTCTGTTAAAGATCACTCAGTATTATGGACTCTAGGTCCATCCAAGTTGCTGCGAAGTTCATAATTTTGTCCTTCTTTATGGCTGTGTAATATTCCACCATGTATATATGGCATATTTTTTTATCTAGTCCAGTTTCAATGGGCAACATGGTTGGTTCCTTGTTTTTTTGCTATTGTAAATAATGCTGCAGTAAACATGTGTGTGCAGGTTATCTTTTTTACAGAGTGATGAGTTCCTCCAGGTATATTCCCAGTAGGGGGACTGTGAAGTCACATGGAAGGTTGATTTTTAGATATTTTAGGAATCACCACACTGTTTTCCACAGAGGTTGTACTAATTTACACTCCCACCAATAGTGTAAAAGTGTTCCCTTTTCACCATATCCTCTCCAGCATCTGTTGTTTTGTGAGTCATTGACAATGGCCATCCTGACTGGAGTTAGGTGGTATCTCAGTGTGGTTTTACTTTGCATTTCTTTGATGACTAATAAGGCTGAGCATTTTTTCATGTATCTGTTGGCAGCACATATGTCTTCTTTTGAGAAGGGCCTATTCATATCTTTTGCCCACTTTGTAATGGGTTGGCTTTTTTATTTTCAGTGAGTTTGAGTTCTTTGCAGATCTTAGATGTTAGGTCTTTGTCAGATATATATCTGGAAAGTATTTTTTCCCAGACTGTGGGCTGTCTCCCCACTCTCTTGGTGGATTGTTTGGCTTTGCAGAAGCTTATCAGTTTGATGAGGTCCAACTTGTCTATCTTATCTCTTATGGCATAGACACTTGGGGGTTTGATCAGGAATTGGTTGCCTGTTTCTATGACCATGTTTCAGTGTCTCCTGTGTTTTCTAAGGTTCTTGTAGTTTGAGGTATTATGTTTAGGTCTTTGATGCTTTTAGAGTTGATTTTTGTATATGGTGATAGGTAGGAGTCTTGTTTTAATCTTTTGCATATGGTCAGCCAGTTTTCCTAGCACCATTTACTGAACAGGTTCTCCTCTCCCCACTGGTTGATAGGTTCCCTACCCAGGGTAGAGTGCAGTGATACAATCATAGCTCACTGCAACCTTGAACTACTGGGCTCAAGCAATCCTCCCACCTCAGCCTCCTAAGAGGCTGGAACTACAGGTGTATGCAACCACACCCAGCTAATTTTTAAGTTTTTTCTGTTGCTGTTATTGTTTTGGTTTCTTTTTCAGAGATGAGGTCTTGCTATGCTGCCCACCCAGGCTGGTCTCAAACTCCTGGCCTCAAGCAGCCCTCTACCTCAAACTCTCAAAGTGTTGGGATTATGGGAGTGAGCCACTATGCCTAGTCTGTTCTCAGCATTTATAAAGGCAAAAGTACATAGAGACAAATCAGTGATGCAATTTTAATAACCCGAAAGCATTTTTTCCTTAGAAGTTTATTATATCATTAAAACACCCAGCACATATATGAAAACTGAAGCAAGCAAACCAAGAAGCAATGTCTGAAAAACAAACAAAAAACAAAGTAGCATTTCAGAAATAACACTTCACACAATGGAGGAATAAAATCTGGATTTAAACATTCTCTGGTATCACTAAAGCCAAATGACACCTGACAAATTTGGACACCATGGGAACTGACAATAGGATGAAGATAGTTAGGTCTTGAAAGCTTTTCCTATTGACTTCAACTTAATTATGGTCTCTTCTTGGGCAGTAGGGCTGTGTCCTACATGAGATTAATGTTTGGTAAAAAACAGTGACTTCCAATTTCAATCCACAGCAGGAGTTTCTTCAAAATGTTGCAGAGAGAAAATTGGTCACAGACTGACAGGAGAGAAAAGTATTGTCACAGGTATAATTGATGGTGTTCTAGGAAGAGAAAACTATTTCCCTGGAGAGAGAGGACTGGGAATGATAGATATATAACAAGCATTTTGTATGTGTTGTAGAAATTCATAGAAACCACAAGTCAAACAACTCTTTTCCTTGTTAACTTTTTAAAGTCTTGTTTGTTTAAACTTTGGAGCAGGGAAATCCAGGGCACGTTTTAGTAAATACAGTAAGTCCCCAACATATGAATGAGTTCCATTCCGAGAGTGCATTCGTAAATCTAATTTGTTCCTAGTCCAACTAGGTACCCAATTAACACAATCAGCTATATACAGTATTGTACTGTAATAGGTTTATAATACTTTTCACACAAATAATACATTAAAAATAAGCACAAAAAATAAACAAACACTTTTAATCTTATAGTACAGTGCCTTGAAAAGTACAGTAGTACAGTACAGTACAACAACTAGCATACAGGGGCTGACATCACGTTCACAAGCAAGAAGAGTTACTGACTGAAGGATGAAGAGGAGCTAGGAGATGATAAAGCTGAAGGGTAATCAGCAATAGGAGATAGAAGGCAAGCTGCAATTTCACTGACTTGTGCCTAAAGTTGATGGCACAGGTGCTGATTCCTTGCTGGATTCAATTCTATCTATCCTCTTGGAAAAAAAGGTTCAGTGAAGTCTGAGTAGTAGCTCTTTTTTTCTCGTCACAGATGACACGGTAGAACCAGATCGCATTCTGAACAGCTGCTGCAATCTTTGTGCACCATTCTACATTTGGGCCCTGTACCTCAAAAACTACAGTGCCTCCTCAATTAATACAAAGCACATGTTCAAATCGTTGAAAGTTTGCAACTTGAGGGCTCACATATAGGAAATTTGCTATAATTAAGACATATTGACTTCTTTAAATTAAAAATCAGTTTTGAAATGCTTATGAAAACTATGAAATTCTTCAAATAAAAGTGAATAGTTTGATTTTTCAACTCTTCAAATGTTGCTTTTTTTTTTTTATAATAACCATATTGAACACCTGATATCTATGGCAGCCATAGTATCTTACTACATTTCTACAATGAGGAAAATAGTTGATTGGGGACTCCAGCCCCTGAACTTTGAAACCCATCCTTGAGTTTGCACAGAGGTCACACTACCCATGAGCAGCTCCTCATTTGATAATGGAGTGTCCAGGGGATGCTAGAGCCAAGCTGTGCCTGAGACAGGGAACCACTTTCTCAGCTGACTTTGGTTCAAGGACTCCTCAGTGACGTTCTGCAAGGCACTCCAAAACACTCTGTCCCAATCCCCTTCAGTGATTCTCATAGTCTTTCCCATCACTCTCCTCATTTCCTTCCACATGAGCATTTTACCGAATAAAAATCCTTGACCTTTTAGTCTTATTTTGGCTTGTTTCTGGTAGGACCCGAAATACAGTATCTTTGGTAGCTTCTTCCCTCAGAATTGAATTCGGAATGGAGGTTACAGTGGTTGAACTTGAGGTGCATAAATAGAAAAGCTTTTTCCCCCCATAAAAGAAGAGTATGAAACCAGAATCTAGACTATAATGATGAGAAGTTTAAAAACACTGAAAGGTGCTGAGATACTACTGGTATTATTTAGTTTCTTTGTATTTCCACTCTCCTCCTCAATATCTTGGGTTATTTAATCCTCTTTATCATTTTTATTTCTCTGTTACCTAACTATTGCACATTTTTCTTGCAAGATGTTTTACTTCAAATCTTATAGGTTAATAGTTATCACAAATCTTTAAAAAGTTTGTAAAATGAAGAGAGAATTCCCTAAAGAAATGCAACAAAAGTGAAAAATCACAAAACTTGATCACAGAGTTATACATATATATTTTAAAATATATAAACATGGAAATACACATATAAATTTTTATTGATTCTGTCTGATAATAGTTTTAAGGTCATACAGGCAACAGACTAAATCAATAAAAATTTATAGAGACTTTCCTTTGTTTTCAACACTTGTCTGGACACAAAGGTTTGGGTTCTCAAGAGGTTTACTATCTAATTATGATTAGAATTAACTGCAAGAAAGTAAGTCACAAAAGCCCAGGCTTGGACGAGACCTGAACGTTCAAGTCCAATTGCCCTTGTGCTTGAATATCCTTTTCCTCAGCAAGACCAAGTGCTACCAAGAATCTTCTTGAACAGCTCCAGTAGTAGAGAACCTGTAACCTCCTAAGTGTAGTGTCCATCTCTAGATCTATCTTTGACTTTCAAAATTCCTTTTTATAGTGAAATTTCACTTGAGGTCCAAGTCCACATCCATATCTTATTGATGTTTTCTCTTAAAATTATCATCAAAATAAAAAAAAAAAAAAAACCGTAAAAGTCAAGTACAAAATACTCCTTCAAGAGTCATCAGTTTAAAAAGCACTGTTTCAGCCAGCAAGTAGTCTCATATTAAATGAGTGAGTGAGACAGGGCATCTATATTTCTCTGGGTCTCTGTTTTCTTATCAAATAAGAAATGGAGGACAGAACACGAGATTTTTAAGCTTCATCTGTATACCATTATTTTCCTCAAATATGTATTTTTCAATAAAATTGCAATTCCGAAATACAAATCAATTTATCTTCTATTCCCCACCCCATATAGAGTAAAAACTACCAATTTAAAACTTGACAAAGCTGTTGACCAACATCAGAGAACAATGTAATTTATGCTTATAGTTATGAAAGCATAAGTTTGGCAACAATATTCTAGAAGGCTTCAAGATGGTAATGTTGTTCCATAATAACTTTTTTTTTTTTTTTTTTAAGAAACAGTCTCTCACTCTGTAGCCCAAGCTGAAGTACAGTGGCACAATCACAGTTCACTATAACCTCAAACTCTTGGGCTCAAGGGATTCTCCCACCCTGACTTTCCAAAACATTGAGATATAGATGTGAGTCACGGTACCTGGTCAAGACCCATTTTTAAATAAAATTAAATACATTATACCAATTTCCCCAAAATAAAAATTAATGGCTCTTGTCCATTGCAAGAAAGGATATCAAAAATGTCTGTACTCTGTTTACTAGAAAACATTAGTGAGAAAAGAAAATGTATTCATCATATGTGGCAGCACCTATTCCAATATTTAGCATAAACAACTATGGTCCTTTTAAAGACAGACAAAACACAGGACTATGGCAGCATCACTCTGCATGTTAGCACCCTCATCATTCCTCTCCCTGTTGCACTCCTTGCCTGTCACAACAAAAAACTGAAATACATTGTTACTTACCATGCACTGATAAACTTTATCTTCCTATTCTTAATTAAAGGATGATTCTTATTTCTCTGTCTTAAAATAATTGATACTAAGATTTAGCTCATCAACAAAATAACTATACCTAAATGGTATCAATGCTAAAAATGAAATTGTTTTTCTTTCCAATTTGCTATAATTTCTCAATTTCTTATAATATGTAATATTGTTTAAAATAAAAAATTCCAAAACTTTTAAAGCAAAAAAAAAAAAAAAAATGCACTTGTTTACTTTTTTCCCCTTGCCTTAGTGAGCATCAGTAAAAGATAGGTTTCCTACTCCTATGCTACATAATGTCACTAAAAAAATATAATTCAAATAACAGTAAGCACATTAAAACTTGGGTTCCAAACTTATAGAATCAACTTAGGTTAACATATAAAAAGAGCTGTGTAAATGCTTGCTCATCAGAAGGGTAAGATGACAAAGCAAAACTATCTGCCACCAACAGCACTTACATACATGGGGCATCTAAACGACGCAGAAACACAGCTAGATTTAAGCCAAGCTTCCCGGATCCTGAACCAGGTCTCTGACTCCAAAAAACAACTTCACAGACAGGTGGTTTTGTGACGCTTTTAAACAAGTCATTGAAAGTGCTTTTTCTTAAAGCTGAGAAAGAAAGAACAATTCATCTTAAAAAGATAAGTAAGTAAAAGTGTAAGCCCATTAATAATGAAGGCAGTAAGCTGTTAGACACCAGGCTGAATAAGTGATTTCCATGTATTCTGGGAAAAACACTTAGGGCAATATGGCATCCTTACTTTATGAAGATCAAATTGCTTATAATTGTATTACTTACAATCTCCTAGTTATAATTGGTCACTTGATTCAAAGTAGGGCATTTTAACTGTATATTTGCTTAATAGACCTTTTTCCTTAAATTCACAATTTTTAATGTTTTGGCATTCCTGAAACACACGTCTGCTTCATCTTATGAAGCAATAGAAAGCACAGAGTCATGAAGCTTGGAGCTGAAGCTAAAGCTGAGGTGATTAAGAAACACAGAGTTGCTTAATGTCAGGCTAAACCCAAGCTTGCCGACAAGGTTAGTACTCTTCTGCAGCATGCTGGACACTAGGATATCATGACCCATGATATCCTAGTTAGGATCACCCTAAAACATTTACTGATTGTTTCTAAATACAATTAAAATTCTAATTTACCAGCATCAAAACAACTATGAAGATTTCCTAACTCTTCAATTCCAAAATGTCAATTTCTACTCTGAGAAGGGCATGTTTGGGTAATGTAATATGAGGACAGTTTTTACATCAGACAGACATAAATTTCAACACTATCATTTGTGTTATTTAACCTGAGTCTCAGTTTTCTTACCTGTAAAATGAGAACCCCCCCAACACCAATCTAATGTAGTTTAGTGAGGGTTGAAACAAAAAAAGTCTTAACATTAACTCTAGGAAAGTGGAACTCTTTCTAGAATCAGGAATAGAGAAACTGCCCATCCTAACCTCACCCCATCCCGCTCCCACTCTAACCCTCTAACACACTATCAGTAGCTCTGAGACACAGAAATGCCAATTTTTTTTTAATCATACTTCCACAACAATACAGACGACATACAGCCATGCTGCAAAATGATACATAGCAAACCTCCCACACTCGCAGTAAGAAAAGGATTGGAACAAATAACACTTAAGCCCTTCACAGGAATATAGTACTGCCATTTTTTTTTGTTGTTATAAATACACAATTTTAAGATATTTTTAAGTTACTCAAGTAATAGACACACAATGTTTTTTAAAAATAATATATCTAAGAATTTTAAAGCATGCTGTGAAATAATAAACTTCCATCAGATATTCTTCATTCTTAGAGAAAAGTATTGGAATCCAAAATATATGGAAACTTTCCAAAATATGATAACCAATTAAACAGTTAAAATTCTACTCCTGGAATAATGTCATCCTTCTAAAGTTTAAAATACAATTAGGCCGGGCTCGGTGGCTCAGCCTGTAATCCCAGTACAAGGTGAGTTGACTGTCTGAGCCCACGAGTTTGAGACCCACCCGGACAACTCGGCGAGACCTCATCTCCACAATAAATCAAAAATTAGCCGGTCGTGGTAGCACACGCCTGTAGTTCCGGTTCCTTGGAAGGCTGAGGCGGAAGGATCACCAGAGCCCAGCAGGTCGAGGCTGCAGTGGCCGGGAGCGTGCCACTGCACTCCAGTCTGGGAGACAGAGTGAGACTCCAACTCAAAAAAAAAACAACAAAAAAAAAACCAGTTAAACTACAAAGACAATAAATCCAATAAATTTACCCATAAATCCAAAACGCAAAACTATTAAACACTGAAAGTTCCATTATAACTCACTGAGTGGTAAAAACTGAACTGACAGGAATTCATTTGGCAGCAAAATCTGACCTAATTGTGGCTGTTTACTATCCTTACTAATCCACACAAACATTTGCCAAAGTTACAGGCACTGCCCTAGACTTCATTAGGATTTTATGTAACATAATACATGGAACGCATTACCTTTCTAAAATTAAAGTTCTGAAACAGATCTGACATCAACAAGAAGGAATTAAAAATCCATCCACATGAATATGTTCTGCAAACTAAGTGCCAGGTTTAAGTCATACAATAATCTAAGAATTAGGTATTCTACTTTACATATGAATACCCAGTTTATATATAAAATTAGGGCCTAAACACAAGTTAACTTGACCAGTAGCCCTCAGCAAACAGTGAGTGCCAAAACACAAACCTAGGTTTGTCTTACTTTATTTACAACCTACGCTTTTAATACTGAAGTTCTTAAAGGAAAATTAAATCACAAAGAAAGTTTTATAAGAAGCTATAATTACCAAAACTTTTAACGTAGAAAAATGGAATTCCCAAGTATAATATATACCTTCCATTCTGAGTATCCACATCTAAACATCAACATCATATTTCATAGGTCATGGAACAACAAAAAAAGATGATCTACTATTGTTTATCCCTTAAATACTGGATTCAGAAGATGGTGAAAATAAATACAAAAACAATAGGCTCTTCAAACAGAAATGCCAGCTAATCCTTTCTACTAAGATTTAGGAAAAAAAATCATGGATTTGGCTTTTTTTTTTAAACCACAAAATGTACTAACACAGTAATCTATGTTTATGTCAACCACATTTTTAGGTTTTTCCACTAACAATCCTCAATTTAACAATCAGCTGATTCAATGGTAAATATGATCAGATTTTGGGCCCACTGATCAAAGGACTGAGGAGGGCATGTGTGACACGGCCTATAATAGAGCACACTAGGACACTAAGTAATTGATTGTTTCTACCAGCAATTCTCCAACAAATATGCATAAAATAATCTGAGATCTTTGCAAGAAATAGATTCCTGAGCTCACTCTCAAGGACCACACCATAAATCTCAAAGGATACTCAAGGATCTACATATTTATTAAATAAGCATCCCAGATGATTGTGAAGCAAGGACTGAACTTTGACAAACTCTGGTCTACATCATATGTCATCTAATGGTGGTGTCAAAGATTTCTTGTTCTCAGGCTGCATAGTGAAACCATCACCAGCTGATACACTGCCAACCACGCTGAGTCTATCTCTCTCCCAGATTCATCCTTATCCTTTTAGCAACTTACTTTTTAAATTAAGAGGTGAGATTTGATATGCAATTCTACCCAGGGTCAAAACTAAGCTACAAGTGTCCTTGAGAAATAAGTGAACATTTGTATGATTTTCAACTAAATATTAACAAATTAAGAGCAATAAAAATGATTAAAGGACTAATTATGTTTTAGCCACCATGTTTTCTGCTTCATAAACACTATTTCAATCAATCTTTACAAAAACCCATGTAGGAATATATTTCCTCACATTTTACAAAAGAAGAAACTGGGGCAGCACTGCAATTAAACAGCACTAACAGGTCTCATGAGTTTAAACTATGGTTCTTAAACCATATGCCAAAAGTGCCTCTATTCTTAAAAACTTAAAAAGAGAGAAGTGATACAGTTTGCTTACTTCTAAGATAGAGAATATCCTAATTTTTACAGAGCAGTTTCATTTAACTAACTTTCTTCCTCACCCTAACTAAACATACACAAAGAATAGCACATCTTGGCAAGTTAGGGCTGATATATGACCACAGTATCCTACTTCAAGTTAGGATGCAACAGTTTGCTATGTAGTCATCATTTTGGGTATACTGAACAGCTATCACAAAAACTTGTTTTCCTTGTCTCCTAAAAAGCTATCCTTTTATTTTTATTTTTTTAGTAATTTAGAGCAGAGAAGAGACCCGTCAAGAAACACCTCAATGCCTCTGTCCCCTTATTAGGGCCCCTTTTCCATTTCCATAATGTTTCTCAGCACATCCGATCACCAAATTCCTCCCCACAACAACCAATGTACTACTTTCAGAAATGTAAAAAGAAATTCATATTAGGATATAGAGGCCTATTTTGAGTGTGCTTGAAATACTTCAAAATGCTCCAAGGCTACACATTAATAAACTGAAATCTTTTTTTTTTTTTTTTTTTACATACCCCTGTAACTAATTCTTGACTAATCTCAATTGTTTATATTTTTTAAATGGGATATTTTCTTATGAGCTAAGATCTTACTGTAAAAGAGATATTCAGCTTATTCCTCATATAGTGATGTAGAAAAACCTTAATAGGTTGTCATTTGTAGGTCAACAGAAGTGTGGTGAGAATAAACTGAATTCTTAAAATGAAATGTTTTGATTCATTCCACTCAGAGCCCATAATGTAATAAAAACTAAACACTCATTTTCCTCATTCCACAGATAGCTATGGCATTTCTTAATAATATAATAAACAACTAAGAAAAGATTAGGTATAATTAGTTACTCTGCAAAATTCACACAACCTCAGAAGATAAAGTCTTATGTTCTTCTTGACTTTAGTAACTCTACTAAACTCCAAGTCTCAAGAGGACAGGCTTCATGTCTGTCATCTTTGTACCCCCAGCACCTAGCACTCTATGTCTAGCACATAGTAGGTACACCAACATGTGTTGGGAATGAATAGTAGGTTCAAGAAATGTCAAGACTAAATCAACTAATGCTAGTCATTCTTATAGTTCACAAACTGCCTGACATATGGTTTTACATTATACATTTGAAAAAAAATTGTCTAAATATATAAATTTGAAGTATATACTAAAAACTTTTTAATGGAACATCTGTTTAATGGCAGAGCTCACTACATGATAGAAAAATCATGAAATATCATGATACAGGTTTGGTCTAATCCAAAAATCCAAAACCAGAAACACTCCAATAAGTATTTCCTTTGACTCATGTAGTCTCTCAAAAAAGAATCAAATTTAGAAGCATTTGGAATTTTGAATCAGGAATACTCAATATGCATATACTTTGGAAATTAGATACTTACTAATTTGTATGCTCCAGAGATACAAATTAGTTAAAGACTAGGCACATAAAAGGGAAACAAACTTCATATATAAAGCAAAATTAAAATTAACATTTTCAAAAGGAAATTAACACATTTCACCAATGTACTTTTCCAGACAAGAAATCAAAGTTTTTTTTTTATTGACAGGAGAATAACTATTCTGTGGCAAAATACTTACACATTTTGATATCACTTACCCACAGCCACTGCAGAGGTTATCATTTTAACACAAATGAGGAAATAGAAAAGTTCAAATCTACACAGTACAAAAGTTTAACACACTCAAAACAGGTACAAACTTTTCATACATAAATTTCAACTAAAGCTCTACTGTAGATGAAGAAATTGAAATTTAATGGGAAAAGAATACTGACCTGGGAACAAAACAATGGGTTATAGTTGTAGTTCTAATTGTGGTCATTAATTAACCAAATACTCTGAAAATTTAACTTTTTTTAAAACTTCTTCAAAGCCTCAGTGTATTCATCTAAAAGCAATAATTACCTTGACATACCTACTTTGCAGTTATCATGAGAATCAAACAATAAATATATACAGCCATTATTTTAAAATGTAAAGTGCAATACTAATGTAACATATAAGAGATACTCTTGTTAATACCAGCCAAGAGTAAAATTCATCCATGCATGCGGTTTTCTCATTTTTTCCTCCATTAAGTATTGTTAACTAGTTCCTTGAACACCGCTACAGAGAACAGTTTATTTGGTTTCCCACTGCCCATTATATTTGCATCATATTTTTATACAAAAAATAAAACAAGCCGGGCTCGGTGGTTCAGCCTGTAATCCCGTGCCTTTGGGAGGCTGAGGTGAGCGGATTGCCTGAGCCCGCGGGTTCGAGACCCGCCTGGGCAGCAAGACCTCATCTCTACAATAAATCAAAAAAAATCACTCGGGCGTGGTAGCGCATGCCTGTAATTCCGGCTACTCGGAAGGCTGAGGCGAAAGGATCGCCGGAGCCCAGCAAGTCGAGGCTTCGGTGGCCGGGAGCAGCCACTGCACTCCAGTCTGGGCGACAGAGAGAGACTCCAACTCAAAAAAAAATAAATAAATAAATAAACAGTTCAGCTTTCTAATATTTATGTAATCAGTCTCTAGAGAAATAAAAGATAACAAGTATAACTTGCTCCAACTCCCTACTACCAGAAAGGTAATCTTAAAGGTGCCCAAAAGTGAACTGTTTACTAATCAAACACAAACTATGCTTTAACCATACTAGTGAGAGTTAGCTAATTAATCCTTTAAAATAATTGAACTGAATCCCCATTTCACTGGTTTTGTGAAGTCTCCATTTTTATCTGATAAAGGCTTCCTGAATGAAGGAGTGTTCCGAAGCAAGACATACCTGAATAGAAAAGATAAAGTTCTTAAAGTTTCTTATTTCGTTTATGTTGCCTTTCTCCTCCCTTTTCCCAATCCAAAATGAAAGACAAAAGACAGTAATAAAATGATTGGTCTGATATCGCTAACTGCACTTCATTCACCCAGTAAATCCCCCAAACTCACCAGCTCTCATGCACATAGGAAAAAAAGCTTACAGATATTCCAAAGAAAATCTAAGACCCAAGAAACACAAAATGTTAAGAACTAGAAGGAATCTCCTGGAATCACCCAGATCTTAATGAAGTCCCTTAACAGAAGTAACTCTATCCAACTCAGGGTAAATCAGTTGCATTATCTTCTTACAATAAATAAAACAACCTGTCAATCAATTCTTGATTCCACTTTACCCATTTGCTACCTTGGAGCAAATCTCTTAAACTCTTGGGCTAATTTGTTCTATCCCAGGAGGTTCTATAATAGTAAATAGTATAAGTTACTGAAAATTCCCTGCAAACTGTAAACCACAACACAAATGTAGTACTGGGTCTCTAGATGTATGTACAGTATGTCTCTAAGCAAGGGTTCTGAGCAGGCATGGAGAATCTGAAGGTTCTATTGTTTTTTTAAAAACTTCCCAGTAATCTTGAGAGCTGCCCTCAGTCAAATAACCAGCCTGTGGGTTTCACCAACACGCTTAGGGTTCATGGACTCCCCATCATATCCACAAAGCATAGGTGCAGATGGAAATTTTTCAGGTCAGATTTCCTTTTCACCAAGAACCAGTAATCCTCAAAAGGTTGTAGAGTGGCATGCATATGCTAAGGGTAAAGCTTCCATGGTCTTGCTCAAAATGATACACAGGATCAGAACTATTTTTACTTTCTTCATTTTCCCTCTCATCATATTCTGTCTATTCTACTCCCTTTTCTTTCACATTACTATCACCACGGCTCAGACCCTCGCTACCTCTGATAGCAGTTGGGAGGTCTTTCTACCTCCCTACCTCAATCCACACTGCATGATGCAGATTATTCCTCTTAAAACAAAGTTTAAAAATGGTTTCACTCGCAGATCCTCTGTGGATCTCCCATCTCCTACTAAATTCAAAATCATTATCATGGCATCAAAAACAATCCATAATCTGGCCCAAATTTTTACTTCAAAGCTTTCTCACCCTTCATCCTAGTACACTCTATGTTCTACTGAAACATAATTATTTGCCTCTCTCCAAATGTATGACCTCTGAGCTCTTAGATACTTCTCTCTACTGGGATTCCCTTGTTCTGCCTATCAAAAATCATAGTCATCCTACATAACCAAGATTTCAAAAACCAGAAGCTCTATAAAGTAACCCTCCTAACCTTCTTCCTTACCGAATGAGATCCAGGTTCCACTCCCTTTCATTGAATTCTAAGAGGTTTTTTCCTTTATCATTTACGAAATATACTCTATATTAAAAGGCAAATGGAGCATTTGTGTAAAGTACAGTACCACCTATCCAACTAGTCTGTGAAGACAGAAACTGCTCATCATCCTTATCTTTGTATTCCCCAAGACAGCCATGCAGTAGATGCTTAACAAGGAAGTAAAAGAAATTTCAGGTATCATGGGGTAAATAGCAAAGATGATGATCTCTTGCAGAACGAGACCTCATCTGTGACATCCTCTATCACGCCAGACTTTCAAAAAATATAACTCTTAATTATTGCTTTTCAAAACCATGGTGCCTGTGGGTCTGATAAGCAGTTCTGCATTTTAAAGGAAGAACTACCTGAAAGTGTACTCGAAAACGTTTAGAAGTTATGCCCCAGAGAACTATTCCACATACTTTATTTACACTTCTCAATTTGAGTAGCTTCCAACATTTGGCCACTGCGTTTTCAATGTTTAAAATATTAACGATTCGTGAAAAATTATAATTTCCAGTCACAGCGAAATGATTCCTTTATGGCTAAAAACAAGTCACATAAATAAAAGAATGACTTTTTTTATTTATTAAAAATGTTCCTTTTGCTTGCATAATACACAGACTTGGTGAGACAGGTAAAGCGGATTTATACTTAAGCATGAACTCCTGGGGGGGGGGAACTGCAGACAACTGTAAACCAAGTATTTCAGGTAAAAACATCAAATGGAAAAAACAAAGATAACGTTGGGCATTGTTTTTTTCCACTGCTATTACCAGTAACATTTTAAAGCGGAAACTAGAATCTTGTCGCACATTAGCCTATATACAAAGATTTTTTTAAATGACCAAATAGAAGAAAACAAAAT
>NW_007243533.1:106099-182152 GCF_000164805.1 Carlito syrichta
AAGGCTCCAACTCCAGACCCGGAATCCGCCTTCCCGCGGGCGTGCACAGCGAGGGCGCTCCGATGCTGCCTTAGGAAACTCCACTCCTCCGGGTCCTCCGAGCGACCGAGGGGCGGAGAGGGCCAGCCAATAGCAGAGGGGGGCGTGGCAGCCGCCGAGGTTTGGGCAGAGGCTTCTCAGCTCGCGCTCGGGATGCTGACTTGACTGTGGCGAATCCCGGTGCGTGACCTCTAAAGGTCCTGGGGCCCTGGCATTCTTTTCTTGAACGCTTTACAGCAGGAATAAGTTTTTAATAAATAAGCCTTGACCTAGCCTAGTGTTTGACTTAGAACTCAGTGCAAGAGTAAGTAACTGCATTTAGCAGATTGTAATACCAGAAACATTTCAGTCCATTTTTATTAATCAAAGCTCATTCTTGACATCTCACATTATCAGCTTAGTGATAAAGCTAATACTAAGCAAGTACATTTGTCGGCACTATTATCTACACAACAATCTCCTGAAGTAGTATCGTTCACTGGTAGCTTTGAAAGGTACTGGTTAGCTTCATTTCCATTACTCATTTGGATGTATTTTCGCTTATTTCTTAACCCTCTTTAAAAGTGTTCTCCTCATGCTCCCCTGCTGGTCAAAACCTGAAATTTACAGGTAGCACAAATAGCTTTGCCTCTTAGGCCAATCTGCTGTTTCCTTAAGGACTCCTTTGAACGCAGTGAAATAGTCACATGAGGTTGTCCTGCCCTCTTTTAATGGTCATCTCTCCTATTTACCTTCCTACAAGTACCACACAAAGTAATCACGTATATCAGACTTAAGGGCTGGGAATAACTGAAAGAAATTGTATCTTATAAAGAAAATTATTTATGGTGATACTTTTTTTATTCGACATGATTGAGCTGTTATTTACATACACTAAAAATCTTCTTTAAATGGTACAGTGTGATCAATACGCCACTGTAACCATCGCCACAATCATGATCTAGAATAATTCCAACACCGTGAAAAGTGCCCACAAGTCCTTTCTCTCGCCAGCCTCTTCTGGTCCCTAGCAACCACAAGTCGGCTTTTTTCCATCACTATAAAATAATTCTAATTTTCAAAGAATTTAATAGAAATGGAATCATCCAGTATGTGCTTCTTGGTGTATAGTTTTAGCTCTGCATATTTTAGAGGTTCATTCATATTATTATGTGTAGCAATTATTTCTTATTTTTTAGTGCTAAGTAGTATTCCTTGGTATGGACCTACTACAAATTGTTTAATTTTGTCCAGTTGGTGGACATTTAGTTTGTTTCCAATTTCGGCTATTATGACTAAAGATTCTATTAACATTGGTTAACATATGTTTTTATTTTTCTTGGATAAATAATACCTAAGAGTGAAATCACTGGATCATATACACACATATAACTTTATAAGAAATTGCCAAACAGTAGTCCAAAAAGGGCAGGGGTAGCCACCCAGGCATGGCCCCAGCATCCCAGGCCATCTGCTGCCACTTGGAACCCGCAGGCGGCGCTGGCCACACCGACCCATACCCACCCCTCCCCCAACCCCCCTTACCCTCACCTCTACCCCTACCTCGGCTAAACCCCCCTCACCACCACCACCATCAATCCCATACCTCCCCTGCTCGGGAGCACCAGACTTGCATGCTACATTCCCAGCAGCAATGTATGAAAGAGTTCCATTTGTTCAATCTTCTCTCTAACACTTGAGAATCCTTTCTAATTTTAGCCATCCTGGTGTGTGTAGTGACAACTCTTTGTGTTTTAATTGGCATTTTCCTGACAACTAGTGATGTTGAGTATCTTTTCCTGTGCTTATGAGCCATTTGTATATTTCAACAGAAGTGTCTGTTCAAATCTTTTGTCTATTTTAAATAAATTTTGTCCTCATTACTGAGACATGTGGATGTTCTATGTATATTATCTCTCTTATCCCTACCCTTTGTTAGATATATGTGTATGCTGTGAATGTTTTCTCCCAAATTGTGGCTTGCTGTGGCAGTCAGCCTCCAAGATGGACCACATTGATTCTAGGCCTCCTGGATCTACATACTCTTGTACTGTAGGGAAGGGCCCCTATGGAGCTCACCTATGTGACCAAGAGGAAATTGTAGAAATGGCAGTATGAGGCTAGATTATAAAAGACATTGCTGCTTCCACCTTGTCCTCTTGGGTTGCTTACTCTAGAGAAAACCAGTCCTTTGGCAAGGTCCATGTGCAGAGGAACTGAGGCCTGTTAATAAACAGCCAACTGCAATTTTTCAGCTATATGAGGCACACTGAAAGTGGACCTGCCTGCCTGTCATGTTTTCACATGAATGCATTATCTTGGACATTATGCCAGAACTGGCTAGTCAAACAATTCATATATTCCCAATCTTCAAAAACTGTGAGAAATATTGTTGTTTTCAGCCACTGGGTTTTGGAAAATTTTTTTACACACCAACAGACACACTTATTATTTTCATTGCAATATGTTTTGGAGATTAAACATTTTTATTTAGATGAAGTTCGAATCATCAATTGTTTTGATATTCATGCTTTTTGTGATATATTTTTTTAACTTTACTTACTCCAAGGTAGTGAAGTTTTTTAATACTTTTTCTTCTTACAATTTATAGTTTTCGCTTTTACATTTGGGTCTATCATCCATTTCTAATTAATTCTTACATATGGTGAGAGAAAAGAGTCAATATACATTTTTTCCTTTTTACCATTTGTTGAAAAGATGATCCTTTCTCTATTGAATTATTTTGGAACTTTAGTATAAACCCAGTGTCTATTTCTGGACTCTCTATTCTTTCCATTGAACCATATGTCTATCTTTACACAAATATCACACTGTCTAGATTACTATAACTTTAAAAAGTCTTGAAATTGGGAAGTGTAAATTTTCCAAATTTGTTCTTTTTCAAAATGATTTTGACTCTTCCAGGTTCTATTTCCACTGGAATTTTAGAATTCAATAGTTAATTTTTATTTTAAAAAATACCTTCAGGGGTTTGAATGGGATTGTAAATATATGGGCCAATTTAAGAATAATTGACATCGTAATGATATTTAGTCTTCCAGTCCATGAATATGTAAATGTCAATTTCTCTTAGCAATATTTTATATTTCTATAGTCTTGGTATTGCATATACTTATCCTTAAGTAGTTCATGCTTTTTAATGCTATGAGGGGCCTTCAACAAGTTCATGGAAAATGCATATTATGAAAAAATTATACAGACATTTAAAAATTATTTCCACCAAAATAATCTCATACTTACTTTCTCTAACATGTCTAAGCAGGATTTAGGTTGAGGCATTAAGAATAAAATATCAATTTGAAAAGACCCCTATCAAAGCAATATGAATTCTGATAAAGCAAGAACAAATATCAAATTTATGGGGACGCTTAGGTGGAAGAATGGTGCAATCACTGATGCTTTATGAAAAGTTTATGGGAACAATGCCCCCAAAGACATCAGCAGTTTACAAATGGAAAATTCATTTTAAGAAGGAACGAGACAATTGAAGATGTAGTTTCCAGCATCTAACTATTCACATCAATTAGTGAGAAAAAGATTCATATTATTATGCTCTGATTGAAGAGTACTGACAATTGACAGCAGAAACAATAGCCAATACCACAGACATCTGAATTGTTTCAGCTTGCACAGTTCTGAAGGAAAAATTAATGCTGAGCAAACTTTCCACTCTATGGGTGCCAAAATCATATCTGTTGCAGATAAGTGCAGGAAGCATTTTTTCAAATAACTGTAACAGGAAATGGAACCAGGCTTTTCTAGTATGATCTTGAAGCAAAGCACCAAGCAATGGCTACCAAGAGGTACAATCAAAGCACAAGTGGACCTGTCAAGGTCATGGCAACAGTTTATTTAGATACTTAAGGCATTTTGCTTGTTGACTTTCTGAAGGGCTAAAGAACGATAATATCTGCTTATCATGAGAGCGCTTTTAGAAAGTTAACCAAAGCTGTAGCAGAGAAAAACTCAGGAAAGGTTCACCATAGAATCCTCCATCACAGCAATGCTCCTGCTCATTCTCATCAAACAATGGCAATTTTTCAAGAGTTTTTATGGAAAATCCTTAAACATTCACCTTAGGGTTCTGAATTGACTCTTCCTGACAATTTTTTGTTTCCTAATCTTAAAATAATCCATAAAGGGCACCCATTTTTCTTCAGTAATAATTTAAGATAGCCTGGGCATGGTGGTTCACACCTATAATTCCAGCACTTTGGAAGGCCAAGGCAGGAGGATTGCTTGAGCCCAGGAGCCTAGGCAAAATAGTGAGATCTTGTCTCTACAAGAAACTTTAAAAAATTATCCAGGCATGGTGGCATGTGCTTGTAGTTCCAGCTACCCAGGAGGCTGAGGCAGAAGGATTGCCTGAGCACAGGAGGTTGAGGCTGCAGTAAGCCACAATTGTGCCACCCTACTCCAGCCTGGATGACAGAGTGAGACTCCAACTAAAAAAAATATCGTGCATTTAAAAGTCTTATTCCTTACTTACAAGGTGCAATTTTGTTGTCTCCATATACATTTTATAAAATTCATTTGTCCCACTTATTTGAACTTTCATCTTACTTATGTGCAACATTCACATAATTGATATGCATTTTGGGGGGAGAGAGAGTGTTTATTTGTAGGTACTCTTTTCTGTTTAGTTGTTCAGCCTTTGTATTTTACATTGGTCCCACAAAAGTTGAAGTCAATATTTAATATTTCCACTCCCAGGCACTTAACACATGTTTACCCTTTTAGAACAAATTTAGAATTTTTGCCAAGTTTCTACAGAAAAAAAAAATCCTGTTAGTATTTTAAACAGGTCTGTATTTTATTTTACTTCTCTACAAACTTAGTACATTCCTAGTTATTTTATTATTTTCAGTGATATTACATAGAAATATTTTATAGACACTGTTGATATTATGAACAAATATATGTTGACATATGATGAGACATTTAACACTATTATTAACACCAGAGTGGATCCCTGCAGGAAGTATACATAACCTGAGTCCAGGGGCTAAATAACTAGATGAAGATAGGAGAATTGTGCTCTAGATGGAGAGAGCTTCAGAATCAGGCTATTTCTGGGTGAAAAGTACCATGAATTGACAGTAGTTATAAATAGTTTCTGATAGTCCTTGTGAGTTCTTATTTGACCCATGAGTTATTAAAAAATAAATTGTAAAATTTCCAAATATTTGAGAATTTTGCTTTTTGCTATTGTTTTCTAATTTCATTTTAAATTGATCAGAGAACATACTCTGTATTATTTCTATTCTTTTAAATGACTGATACTTGTTTTATACACAGCATTCTCAGTGAATATTTCATGAACACATGAATAGTGTTTATTGTATTGTTAGAGAGAATAAAGATTGTTCTATAAATGCCTATTAAGTTAAGTTGTATACAAATATTGGTCAAGCCTTCTATAGCTTTACTGATTTTTGTCTATATTTTTATCAATTACTAAGATGAGTATAGAAATGTCTAACTATAATTGTGGATGCACCTTTTTCTCTTTTTATATCTGTCAGTTGATACTTTATTTATTTTGAAGCTCTATTATTATGTATATACACATTTAAGAATGTTATATTGTCTTTATCCTTACAAAATTTCAACCTTAATCTCTTAGTCAATTTTATGCTGCTATAACAGAATACCATGGACTGGGTAATTTGTATTTAGCACAGATTTATTGACTTATGGTTCTGGAGGCAAAAAGTTTAAGATTAAGGGACTAGCATCTGGTGAGGGATTTCTTTCTTTATCATCCCATGGGAGAAGGATATAAAAAGGGCAAGAGATAAACAGGAAAGAAACCAAATGCATCATTTTGTGAGTAACCCACTCCTGTGATAATGGCATTAATCTGTTTAAGAAGCCAGAGCCTTCTTGGCCCTATCACCTTCTAAGGATCTTACCTCTTAATACTGTTAACAATAAGCCAGGCATGGTGGCTTACGTCTGTAATCCCAGCATTTTGGGAGACCAAAGAGGGAGGATTGCTTGAGCTCAAGAATTCAAGACCAGCCTAGCCAATATAGCAAAACCTCATCTCTACAAAAACAAAAAAAGTCAAAATATTAGCCAGGTGTATTGACTTGTGTCTGTATGTCCAGCTACTTGGGATGCTGAGGTGGAAAATTGCCTGAACCCAGGAGGTCCAGGCTGCTGAGCGTGATGATTGTCATGATCATGCCACTGCACTCCAGCCTGGGTAGCAGAGTGAAACCCTGACTCAAAAAAAAAAAAAAATGCTGTTAACAGTAGTAAATAAATTTCAAAATGTATTTGGGAGAGGACAAAAATTCGAACCATAATAATCTCTGTTGGGGCTATGTTTTCTGAAATCTACTTTTTCTGATGTTAATAAATTCACTCCAGCTAATGATTAGTGTTTGTGTGGAATCTTTTTCCATCCTTTACTTTAATATATCTGTGTCTTTATATTTAAAGTACTTTCTTGTTGACAATGTTTGGTTGAGTCATTTTTATGAACAATCTCTGGTTTTTAATTGGACTGTTTAGGCCATTTATATTTAATGTGATTATTGGTATAATTTGGTTTACATTTACCTTCTAAAATTTCAATCATATTTATACAATTTGTTCTTGTTACTTTTTTCTCGTTTTCTTGCCTAACTTTGGATTCGTTGAATATTTTTAATACCCCATTTTATTTACTCTATTGACTTATTAGTTGTATCTCTTTGCAGTTTTTTAGTGTTTGTCTGAGGGTATATAGTATCCATCTTTAACTTACAAAATTTAACTCTAAAAACTATTAAACTACTTCCATGTTTAATGTAAGAATCTATAACAGCATAAATCCATTTCTCCTTTCCTCTTCTTTGTGCTATTGTCATAATTTTAAGTTATGAATATGATATGACATCTACAATACATTATGTATGCCTTAAAGAATCAATCATCTTTTTAAATGATAAAAAAAAAAATTTTTAAGATTTTATATTTACACACATATATATACAATTTCTGGTGATAGTCATTTCTTTTTGTTCACCTGGGTTACAAATTGTTTCCATTTCCTTAGCTTAAATAGCTTTTATTAAACATTGTTTATAGTTCTGCTGGCAATAATTACTCAGATGTCATGTGTTCAAAAATGTTTTACTTCACCTTCACTTTTAAAGGAATTTTTTCCTGGATAAAAATTTCTAGTTCGACAACTCTTTTTTCTTCATTTGCCTAAAAATGTCATGCCTTGTCCTCTAGATTTCACATATACACATCCCACATGGCTGGTCTCTCTGTGTTCTACACTAGACACAGTTTCTGGTGAAAAGTCTGAATTTATTTTTATTTTTGTACTTCTGAAGTAATGCACTGCTGTACTTTGGAATGTTTGTGCTCTTCTCAACTCATGTGGAAATTTTATTGTCACTGTATCAGTCATAAGAGGTTGAATCTTTAAGGGGCGATCAATTCTACCCTCATCAGTGGAATTGGTGCTATTATACAATAGTGAGTTCAGTCCCCCTCTTGTTCTTTCTTTGCCCTTCCATCTTCCACCACATGATGACACAGCAAGAATGTCCTTTGCAGATGCCAGCATTGTGATCTTGACCTTCCCAGTCTTCAAAATAATGAGTCAATAAATATTTGTTCATTATCAGTTTCCCAGTCTCTGCTATTCTATTATAGCATCACAAAATGGACTAAGACACGCACCTTTTAAAAATATTTTCTATACATTGGTTTTGAGAAATTTAATTATCTTTCTTCTTTGTGTGCTTTGATATGTATTTACAGACATAGGCCTACCCCTTGAGATTTAAATAAAATTGGCTCCAAACTCTTGGCCAACATTCTATGGGAAGTCTAGACTCCCTCTCTCCTACAACCTCTCTGAATTCCCCAAAACATATGTTCGTATGGCCTCTTCTGGCTTTGTGAATAAGCTCCTAATTAACTTTTGCTTTCACACATACACATCCCACATGGCTGGTCTGTCTGTGTTCTACACTAGACACAAATCTCAAAACTCTTTTTAGTTCCTTCTCACCACCCCATCCCCACAAAAGAAAACCTCACTCATAAAAGTTGTTCTTTGTGTGTAGCATTCTTCACTGACAGGAAAGACAAAGGGGATTTGCATGCAGCAATACAAATAAGTTAAATTGATCTTTAGAAATTCTCTGCTTTGAAGAGCCCTTCACTCAACTCACGGCCATAAATTTCTTACTGGCCACTTCTCTTCACCAGCATGGTGCTTCTTATTCTCTTTACTCTCTTTTCATAAAAATTACTTTTAATTTCTTAAATAGAGTGGATTTTTTTTTTAATGTCTATGTGTCATTCTCTTCTTCTTGTTTCCCCAGGGTCTTCCCTTTTACTTTCATGCTGCAATATATTAATATACCTTTCTCAACAAAATGATTTTTCCCCCCAAGGGAAACTCTCATACCAAATGTCAAAATCATTTTTTTTTTCATTCCACTAAATGAAGATCTATTTCTAGGTCATCTATTCTATTCCTTTCATCTGTCTTTATTTTTTCATCTATTAGTATCAGACCCTTAATTACTGTAGCTATATAACGTTTTTTTTTCTTTTTTTTCTCTTTTAATGTTTTTATTTTAAAGATGTGGGGTACAATTTAGGGTTGCGTATACAAATGTTCATTATGCAGATACCCTTGTTGATGAGATGTGCCCCACCCCTTCCCTGGCAGATTCGGGATTAGTAGTAGTGGGAATCTGCCATAACATGCTTTAATACCTATAAGCAAAGTTGATATATCAAATATTGAACAACTGCACAAGCATGAACCAACCAGAACAAATGAACCGATCAATCATAACAGGGCACTGAGAACAACCACAGGTTATGACCATAGCAAGGAGTGTACAGAGACTTCCATTGCTCATTCTTTTCAAAATAGTCTTTTTATTCTCACATGATTATTATCAGTTATATTAGTCATTTTGCCCAATTGAAAAAAAATTATCAGGATGGTGGTTGGAATTGCACTGAACCTATAGATTAATTTGGGAAGAACTGACATTTTATAACACATGATTCTCTGTGCACTGTCATTTTCACTTTCCCTTTCTTTCTCCTGATCCTGAAAGAGGCAACAATGTGCCTGATGGAGTGTCAGGACACTGAATGGGCCACATTCACTAGTTGAAAATAGTGATACTGTGTTCAAAGGTCAGTGTGCATGTGTGCCTTCTTTTGAGCAGTCCTAGATACCATTATGTTCTTTTTTCTCTCTCCCTTTTTCCAACCTCTTTTCTCTCTTTTCCTTTAATGCAACACAAGTGTGGTCCAGTCTGTGGGAAACAGAACATGTCTGGGGTTTGGTATCAAGATGGAGGCTCCTAATATAAAGTGTTGCATTGCTCATCTATGTCATTGTCACTGTCATTGTCATCTATTTATATTCCTCAGGGACCTTTGGGAAGGAGAAGTATCTGGACCATAACTGGATTTAGGTCTTCCTGGGTCCTGTAATACCACTTTAAATTCTCTATCATTTCTAACAGTTTCTTCATTAAAGAATATTCTTGAGATTTATTTACATCTATTTGTATTTCCCCAGCAAAATGTTTACTAGAAAATTATATTCATAATATTAAATCCATACTGCTCTATCAATTGCTTTTTAAAATATATCTTTCAAGATTATCTATGCTTTTTGTCTACTGATTCATTTATAGTTTATAATATATTAGTAGGTTTTCTCATAATGATTTATCCTTGCATTCCTGTTAGTCTTTTCTTGTTTTTATATGAAATATTATATAGAAAGCACTTGACAGTTAGGCCATCCCCTTCTGAGAGGCCTCCTAGTACTGTAATATTACACTCCCATCTTGGGGATTCATTTTTGCCCAAAAAACACCACTTGCCCTCAAATGAGCAGAGTAGTATGAGTGCTTAACCCAAAGACATTCATTTAAACAGTCAGCCTACGCTGGGCACGGTGGCTCTAGCCTGTAAGCCCAGCACTTTGGGAAGCCAAGACAAAAGGATTGCCCAAGACCATGAGTTCGAGACCAGCCTGGGCAACATGGTAAGACCTCATCACTACAATAAATTTTTAAAAATTAGCTGGGCATGGTAGTATGTGCCTGTAGTTCTGGCTAGTTGGAAGGTTGAGGTGGAAGGATCCACTTCATCGAGAGGCCAGCAGATTGATGCTGGGATGGGCGTAAGTGTACCACTGCACTCCAGCCTGGGTGAGAGAGTAAGACTCCAACTCAAAAGAAAAAAAAGGTTGGCTTATACATAAGATAGGGCCTGAAGGAAGGATTTGCCAGCACTCTCCTAGAAGATGGCAGTCTTCTAGAAGATGACACTCAGAGTGAGGTACCGATAACAGAATGGCACGGAAACAAAGAGAAAGCAGCAATAATCTGAAGCCATGAGGTAAAAGTAAAAACAGTTGGATTTAAGTGTCAGTAAAACAGAAACAAACACCTTAGAAGTAGAGATACGTTTAGCCAAAAATATGGAAGAGTAACAAGAATAGAGAGCAGCAGGTACTTGCTGTGAGGGATCATGGATGAATGGGATTCCCATGTGGTTACTGGAGCTGTGGAGTTACTGAGCATCTATGTATCCTGATGGCATTCCAGCTTCCCAGGAGACCTGGACATATGACTCTTGAGAGACCGTTTTTGCATAAGTCCCCTGTATCAACTGAAGTTATCTACTATGACTTATTTGCTGGCTGAAAAGACCAACCAGTTCCACACTTAAACATTACTAGGCTCCCCCAAGCAAGGTGGCTCATGCCTGTAATTCTAGTGCTTTGGAAAACCAAGACAGGAGAATTGCTTAGGCAACACAGTGAGACCTCGTCTCTATGAAAAAATTTTAAAAATTAACCAGATGTGGTGATGCACTCCTATAGTCTCAGCTACTGAGAAGACTGAGGTGGAAGGGTTGTCTGAGCCCATGATTGTGCCACTGCACTCCAGTCTGGGTGACACAATGAGACCTCAACTCAAAAAAATAAAAAGTATATAGATTTGATTTTTCAGTAATTTGTTTGGTAGATTTGACTACAGTTTTCCTGGGATGTGTGTGTGTGTGTGTGTGTGTGTGTGTGTGTGTGAACTTTTGTACACTGTCTTTGTAGGTTAAATTTTGTTATGCTACATCCTATTTCTTCCTCTAGTGAATGTTCTGTATTATCTGCCTTATCATGCCGGGTTTGACAAAACTACTGAATCTTTTTTTTCAGTCTATAGTTTTGTAAAACCGAGTGCCAAATTCCAAATAAAAATTCAAAACTGCTAAACACACTGGCACATTTCTTAGAGTATTCTGTTTTCTGAAGTATCTAGAATTCATTATATACAAGTGTTATGCATTTCTCCTGAATAGGTTTTTAAAGTTTAGCACGGTAGGTTTAGGAATTAGGTATCTCTCAGATCGGTTGTATTCATAAACCCACTTAATGGCCTCCATGAATCCACAATGTTTGTCTTACAACTTTAATATTATAAAGATATGAGACGCCCCCATGCCCCTGATAGTAGTCTTGGGCATACGATTTCTTTAGCAGAATGTCGGCCAGCAGGACACAAGCAGGGGCTTGAAAAATGCATGCGCTGTTGTTGCCCTCATGCGTGACTGGGCCTGTCCACTGTTCTCCTCTGCTGTACTGTGAGAACATTTCCTAGGCTTACCTCCAGGAAGAAAGAGAGAGACATGGAAGAGAGCAGAGTTGTCCCCCACATCCCAGCCAGGGCCATCATAGGTCAGCCAACTGCCAGCCCCCAGATATGTGAGGAAATCCAGCTGAGACCAGAAGAACCTTCCACCTAAGCCCATTCAACCTGTAGTGAACCAAATAAATGTTTATTGTTTTAAGGCACTGAGTTTAGGGTGGTTTGTTATAAAGCATTACTATAGCTATAGACAATACTGAGATGCCCAAACTATATTTAATCAATGACATGAACTCAGTATGTTTTTTAGGTGCCACATCAGAAACAACAATTATATATGGTAGACATTCTCATATATTTATATCTCCTTTTGTTTTATTCTGTCTCTGGAAAACTCATTTTACTAACCCAGGAGCAATAATGGCACCAAATCATGTTTCTTTCTAACACGTTAGTATCATTTTAGGTATTCATATTTGCCAAAAAAGAAGGCTGGCTTTATTATTATGTAGCAGTTAGTATTCAAGGTATTAGGAACATAAATGGCTTTTTTTTTTGAGTTGGAGTGGCTTTTATATGATCAGGATGATAAAGATATGATATTCTCTGCCTCACAGTCTCATGTGGATTTAAGATATGGGTAAGAAGAAAGGAGAATGTACTCAGGCTTGTGAATGATTTCAGTGGTGACCTATCCTGATGCCTCAAATTATAGAATTTTTTTAAGAGAAATTTTGGAAATGCATTCTGTCAAGCTAATCAGGCAGATACAGGTTTCTGAACAGAAGACAGAGATTTCAGTTCAACCTTAAAAAGCACTTTTTGATCACCTATTGTGTATCAAGCATTATAAATATAAAAATCAATAAAAATTAGCCTCTTCCCTAGAGGAACTTAGAGTTCAGTTAAGAGACAGACAAACAAATCATGATTTCAGTATACTATGATAAACCCAAACCTGGTATATATACAGAAAGATTATGGTACTCAAGGGGGTATGAGGGTCTGATGGGGGACTGTGTCTGCCTCTCAGCCACTTAAAAGATGAGTAGATTTAGAAAAGTAAAAGCAGCACAAATAACACCCAAGATTGTGGAATAGCCTAGACTGTGCAGGCAACCACAGAACAAAATGTGAGACTGGAAGTGATACTTGCCCAAATATAATCAAAGATCTGTTAGGTATTTGCTTTTCATCAAATATACAGTATTTTTGTAATAAAACTTTTGTTTTATTTTACGTGTTAGGGAAATAATCTTTGGGTTTTTTTAGTATCTTCTGGATTTCTGTAAACTCCGTGTGGGCATATGAGGGTGAATTTGTGGCACAAATAAGTACACTATAAATATTGCTTGATTAAATGGTTGAAGGAATCAGTGAAGATTTTCTCATATAATTTGTCTTTTTTAATTTATTATGCTTTTTGGCACAGTTGCATAAAAATATATCACTCTCTGTGGCAAGATTAATATATGGATTCTTCTCTTCATGATACATCTGTCAGTTGGGTGAAATAATCATGAAAACAGTGTAGATGATTTGTACTATCCTAAATGAACTGTACAGCATTCCATTAGAGCCCTGATCCATAGCCTATTGGCTTCATTTTCTGTGTCAAGTGAGGTTATTAGACACATCTATTTGGTTATTTAATTTGAATCAATAAGTATTCATCAAAAATTTGTGCAAGTTTTATGGCAGATGTGAGGTGTTCAAAGAGAATAAAAGAAGGTTATTGCCCTTTCTGAAATTCAATCTAAATAATCCTTGACAAAAGAAGAAGGTAATCGTCTTTGCCTCTTAGAGAGGAAAACAGGCCCTGTCAGATATGCCCTTCCTAAAGAAGTGATGGTTAGTTCTTGAAGAATGAATAAGACTTAATAAAATATATATATATGGTGATGGGAAAGGCATGTTAGGGAGAAGGCACAGCATAGCAAGTGCTAGAAAGCCTGATACCGCTTTCTGGCCCCATATAAACTACTTTTTGTTCACCTTTGCTTTACAAGTTCTTGCTTTGCTAGACTAAGTCTGTTAAGATTTGTGAAATGTTGATCTTTAGCATGTCTACAATCTGATTTCTCTTTGAAAAGTGGGCAAATTTAGAACTATGATGGTAAATTCCAAACGTCATATAAGTTGGAGGAATCAGAATATTTATGACAACCACTTAGCAAGCTGTTGTTCTGAAGAGAGTAGCTTCATTGGTAGATGTGGGTGGTAGCTGGATTTATAACTTCACTGGCCTGTTATGCCGATCTTCACCTCCCTTCTCTCCCTGCCCACCACCTAAGAAAATCTTTCCCCCAACCACACCCATGGCTCCCATGCTTATAGCACAGGATCATAAGACCTTAAGCCGCAGGGGCTTGCCACAGCTGAATGGGCATGTAATCCAGGGAAAAACAACGCAAAGCCCAGTCAGGCCAATCAGAAGCTTTATCACAAGAATCTGAACTGCGAGACACAGCTTGGTAATCAGTGGTGGGTACTGAAGCTGTAACATCTGACCAAGTCTGGACCATATGACTCTACAGCAAGGCAGAGGCTTAGTTCAGGCTGAAGTGATCCAGGAACCAAAACCAAAAGCCTGGGGAAAACATCCTGTCCACAGAATGAAATTTTAGATGTGGCAAGATGCAGGAAAGAGACTCATGCTTCCTGAAAGGAGAAAGAATTGAAAGGAGCTTGTTTGAAGATATTTTTCCAAGATTTATGAAGCCCAGTGCTACTATTTACAGTTGAATTATGTGAGATTTCTACTTACCCTTCAAAATAAATTCTTTTCACCTTGTCTATAGAAATGTCTTTCTCAGTTCCCCAGGAGGATAGTTTTAGAATGAGAAGCTTCAGAGCTATTTCAGGGCACCTCAACCCCTTTGATAGAGTGACCACACCCCGGCCCAGTAGGTTTTGACTAGGTATTCCCACGGCTGCCTGTGCTGCCTCTACTTATGCCCATAGGTATGCCTCTCAGACTGTTGACATTTTTGGTATTAATGGATGGAGTTTTTTTCTCTGCCAAATAGCAGGCATAGAATTTGCATGTCTAATCGGGGGCCTGTTCGCCAGTTGGCACAGTATTCCAGATAGGCATTGCTGAAGCATTTGTAAGAGTAGACATGTTGACAAAGTCATCATGCTGACACAGGGAAAGTGAAAGCCAGGTTCTTCCAGATGTCCTCATGGTAGAGAATGTCAGAGGCATGTTATATCCAAGTCATAACAATTGGACAGGGCTAGGCCCTGGGTGGGATTAGGAAAGCTTGACATGTCACAGAAAGCAAACATGATAGTCCAAGGAGGGCAATAGAGAAAGGAGGTGAAGCTCAAGGTTAAATGGAATCTGATATGAATAACATTAAGGTAATTAAGAAAAGTAATCAAGTAGGTCAGAAATCAGTGTTTGGAGTGAGCCATTCTTTCAGTCAAGGAGCATCTGATAAAAGAGACCTATAGTTACAGAGCAACACAGTGCTATTGGACAACCTTCCTGCTTCTGATCATAAAGAGCCTCTTGTAGCCAGGGAGGTCTAAGACCAATTAGAAGATTTTAGAGCTGATGTCTTAAAAGGAAGAATGTGCTTACTTCTGCACAGACATGGACTTTGGTTTATGATTTCTCTGGGGACTCTGATGGGTCAGACCTCAATGGAGCCGGTCTGGCATCTTGAAGACAATTTGAAATTGAATCTGAGACATGCCACCCTCAGTGAATATATAGAAACACACTGGGAGGTAGGAAGGACCCTGCAGCCTCTTTCAACGATGAATCGCTGAAGTATGGCAAAATGCTGGGCACATAGTTGGCATCTAACACATATTTGCTGGATGAATGAATCCATATCTGGGGCAACTACTCCCTCAGCACCCACAGCATTCACTGAGAGAGTGGGCACAGCCACATCGCCTTCTTTGCCTGGAGTGACATTTGACACTGCTTGGCCAGTCAGAAGCCAAGCCAGTTCCAGCACAGAAATAGACTTCAGCCAAAGCTACTGAACTAAATAGCACCTATCATGGTCTACACATACCAGTATCTACAAGGGATAAATCCTTAGGACAAGTAAATTCACAAATTGCTCCATGGGGTCCCCTGAACACTAGGACAAACCCAGGCAATGATTCTCAATACAATTTGCCTGGCTGCAAAGGCACTTAACATCCACCTTGAAATTCACAGGAAACTAGAATCTATGAAGAACTGGCTGATTTCCTCCTTTATGGAGTGTATTAAAAGAATAAAAATGAGACTGACTAATCAGAGGAGATTTACTCTGCCATGTACTGCTTGTTTACTTAACTAATTTTCTTATCTTTCCTTGAAACTGTTCAAGGCATATAGATAAAAGAGTATTCCACTTCAGTAATGAAACTTAATAGATGTAATGAGAGGAAAAAGATAAGTGAAGAGAGAAAAGGAGAGGGATAGAAATTATTTCAAACAACTGCAAATAGCATTTAAGGTTAATCCCAAAGTCCCCGTCACGTCGGAGCCCAGTGTCTGTACTCCAGGCACCACATTGTCAAGCGTTACCCTATCAAGAGCAGAGAGTTACTCACCAGGGCTACTACTAAGTTAAAAGAATATGATTTTCTGAAATAAATGTTTTGGTGTTTTTCACATGTATTACATGCTCATAGTAATGCTCTTCTGATGATGAGGTAGCATTTAGGCATCTGTTCAATCATCAACACCTGCTCAAACAAGTTTTTTACTTAAATATGGAACCCTTGGAGAGGTGGGAGGGAACGCCATAATGGATTCCTTCAGGCATAGGCTAAGTTAAGAAACAAACCATGTCCAAACACAAACCAAAAGCCCCATGAATGCATGGAGTGTTATGAAACCTTATAATCATGCAATTCTCCTTCAAGGTGAAGAATCCTGAAAATTCACTCACTGTGGACTAGCATGATAGTTTCTGGGTGACACCTACTTCTCCTAGGCACTTAAACAGTAAGTCTAATCTTGTCAAAAGTTTCTCAAATGCATCATTCCAAAATAAAAGAGCTTCAAAGAGGGACTGCCTACTTAAATCCATTCAACAGTCCTAATACTGTAATATTTATAAACCGAGGAAGACATGAAAAATACAGGCCCAGATTAAGACAAGTTGAAAAGATGAAGATATTTTGGACATACTGTGATGATTTGTTGTTGCTCTTCTGGCCACCTGTACTTAAGTCCTTTCACTAGCACCTACCTCACAGTCAAAGGGAAAAGTTTTACAGCAGGGCAACCTAAGACTATTACTTGCTTTTGTAATATTTGGGAATGAATGTTTAAAAGATTAAAGTGTGAAATGATTTAGGAGGTGAGCTCTGTTTTCCACTTTCACCCTGAGATTCTAGAATCGAGGAGATCCTCCCCTCCTAATCTCTTCCTGCTCTACCCTCCTCCAAAATGGAGCAACTTGACTCTGCTAAGCACAGTCCATCTGATGAGGGCCTTCATCTCTTGCTGGTATAAAATAATCAGATGAATAAAATCATGTCTAAGAAATTAAAATTAACTGGTTAGAACAAAAAGGAAATGAATCTGAGAGTCAGAGTAATTTGAATCAATCTTCTCTAAGTTCTAGAATTCAATGGCCTTAGGCAAGTTATTGAACTTTTAAGATTCAGATTCTTCAACTATGAAAATGAGATATTATATTTACTTCTTGAAATTTCTATAAGATTTAAATTAAATGATATGACTAGATGCTTCACAGCCTGGCACAAAGTAAGTGCTCAATAAATTTTGTATTCATATCCCCTGGGACAGACCTGCATCAGAATGACTTCATGGATGACTGTCCCATCACTAGATAGAATGCAAGTGGAAAACGAACTCCATCTCTTTTTTATCTTTGGGTCTCTGTTAGTTCACAGCAAAACGCTTGCTTAAGTGACTCACACATGCTTTTTAAATAAAATCAAACATTTAATATTAGATATCGATATTATCTGGTACAATGACACCTGAGCCCTTAGTCACATCTATTTTGTGTACTGGGACTTGGCCCTACTTTTCTTTCAATACCCTTCCCTTCCCATGCCTAAACTCATTCTTATAATGCATTCTTACAGATTTGAACAACTAAGTCCCCATCTTCTTAAACAGAGGCCTCCATATAGCATTCTAAACTCCTCTAGAAGGTCTGAAGGTCCCCCTTTATCACCCCCTCAAATAATAATAAAAAGTAGCCTCTGGGGCCACTAAGCAAATAGAGTCATTTGTCCTTCTTTGAAATGACTCCAGACAAGGACATATTTTGTAGTTTTGCACATGCATTTTCTATAATTTTCCTGAACTTTCTCTCATGCTTGTGTAACCGTAGTTACTTTGCATACTTTTCTCTAGTTTCTTATTGCTTCTGATTAGTGACTTATTTTCTGGGAGCCCTAAAACTAAACTCTAATACCATTTAGAATTAGGTCAAAAATAAGAGGAAAGATAAATCAGATCTGCTCTAGTACCTGGATTTGAGATGCTACTTTGAATCCTTGGTAAACTTTTTTTTTCTTTCTTTTTATCACCCCCCAACCCACATCCACTGGCTTTCTTTTAATTAGTTTTAACCTTTTACAATTGTAACCAACCAGCTGGTAGGGGTGGTAAGGACTATTTCCCAACATTTCTCATGTAAACTCAGATGCTAGGTTGTTCTTTGGTGTAAAACAGACTCTATTGTTTGCAAGGTGTTTCCAGAGTTTTGAAAATCCCCTCTCCATTTCTCTCCTATATTCTTTTAGTCAATCTTGGTGCCACAGACAGGCAGAAAGCGTGAGGACACATTCTTAGATCTGTAGCATCAGTAAGTGTTTTAGCTTGATGATTATTTTCTATTTCCTGAGACTTGAGATTACATTGTTAAGTAACCATTGGGTAGGGGAGGGTTTTCATAATATTATCATTGTTCTAGACAGGAAGTAGTGGAGCTGAATCAGCAGGCTGCCATGTCCTCTAAATCACTATCAAATAATGACTTGTGACAATAGGTGGAGACCTTGGGTACTAGAGATGCCAGTTGCCAAACTGCATTACACAGCCAAGTCCGGAATTCCTTCTGATTATTAAGTATTCCTCTGCGTGTGTGGGATAACAAGACAGTAGCGGATATTTTCTTCCCAGTGTTCTGCCAAATCTCAGCTTGAATGTAACTTTGGCTAAGCATATTTCCCCTTTCTGTTTCATCTGGATACATTTTGCTTTTTTGGCTTCCTGTCATTTAAGGTTATGTTTACCAAACAGCCATATCTTAAACCTCTCATCTTTGGTTAGAAGGAATTTCGCAGTGCACTATCAGGCTAATTAGAAAGTAAAGCTGTTTAGTGTTCGCTGCTATGGAAACATCAGATGCACATACGTCAGACTATGTCATTGTAATTGGCATTGAGGGGGAATGAACTTAGTATCTAGGAACAGTTTAAGCCAAATCCTTTGCTAACTTACCATAGCACTTTAAATATGAAATGAAAAGACTGTTTCTTAAAGGAGAAAAATATACTCTCTTATGAAAAACATGAAAAAAGCACTCCTGAAATGAAAAAAAAAAAAAATGAGTGAATGTATTTTGTGGCAAAGATTATTATTAATTTGTCTACCTTTGTTTCTGCTAAATCTAATCTTTTAGAAGGCTATAAAATCTGGATGCTCAAAGAGCTTTATTCACCACATGGCTTTATGAGAACCTAATCATTAACCCACAGAGCAGAGAGTCAACCATTAACGTTTGCAATCCTTCAGTACTTTAAACTTGGTGCTTTGGTTAAGATTCACTTTTTTAAAAATTTATTCTGTATTTATTTTAAGTATGTGGGGTACAATTCAGTATTAGTTATACAAGTGGTCATTGTACAGGTAAAATGTGGGTCTCCTTTTGGTTCTCACTTGCCTATTTTGAGATTTGGTACCCTTATTAATGTTATGTATATAACTGCTTCCCCTGACAGTTTCCAGCTACTGCCAATTCCTTTCTTACAGTATTATGGTAAATGTTCAGGGTCCACTTACAAGTGAGAACATGTGGAACTCAGTTCTTTGTTTCTGTGATAAATCACTGAGTATTACAGACTCTAAATCCATCCAAGTTGCTGCGAAGTCTACTTACAACTAAGAGCTGATTCTAGCTCATCCCAGTGAAATGGGGGAATGAGTGCAAAGGGCTGCTCATGAAATCAAAGGAAAGCAGGGTACATAGTCCCTGAAGAGGACAGAAATAGGAGCAGGTCAGGGACATCATCAGGGCTGGTTGCTCATGAACCTTCTCTGTGGGACACTCACATCAGATGACTCAGCTCTAAGGAACATCCATTTCTGCATATCCCAATTCATTTCCACATGCCTGGGGAAGGAGTATCCTATTGGCCCAGCCAGACTTAGCACACATACAGTGTGCCAGGAAGAAGAGGTCACTCCAGGTTTAAAAAGATCAGTTCCCACTCAAGTCTGGATGCAGATGTGTGACTAAAGTAAAGAGCATCACAGCAGATGAAATACAGGCTCGCATATGCTTAGGTGGTTATTAGAAGCTTTGAAGGAAAACATCAATCTACATATACCTGAAGATGTCAGGGAAGACTTTTCAGAGAAAAGAATGTTTGGGTTGTGTTTCAAAGGATAAGTAATTTGTTATGAAATGGGAAGAAAGGCATGCCCTATAGATAAACTACATTTCAAAGCATACCATATTCACAGAGAGCATGGCTCATTTGGGAGCTGCAAATGGTTTATTGTTGGAGTTTTAGAATCTGAAGAAGTTACTGAAAATGAATCTAGTGAGACAGGCAGTCCCTAAAGTTTCTATTATGCACCATTAAGGTATTAAGGTGAATGAACAATGGAGAGTCGTTAAAGATTTAGACAATGAAGAGCTGTTAAAGTTCTTATGATTTGGGAAGGTAATATGATTAAGGTTGACTTTAGGGGCAAGTCATGGTGGATCAGGTGTGTAATCTTAGCACTTTGGGAGACTGAGGCAAGGGGATTGCTTGAGCCCAGGAGTTCGAGACCAGTATGGGCAACATAGTGAAACCTGTCTCTGCAAAAATCAAAAAATTAGCAGGACACAGTGGCATGCTCCTGTAATACCAGTTACTCAGGAGGCTGAGGCTGAAGGATCACTTGATCTCAGGAGATTGAGGCTACAGTCATCTGTGATTGTGCCATTGCACTCCATCTGGGTTGACAAAGTGAGATTCTGACTCAGGAAAAAAAAAAGTCTGGTTTTAGAAAGATAACTTTGGCAGCAGTGTGGCAAAGACTCTGCTTAAGAAAAGACCAGCTATAAGACAAGTATAAATAGAGCATTGAAGGTTGTCTAGGGAAATTCAGTCTTCTTCTTCAAATAGCTGACTGGATAGTGCGGTTGCTAACAGATAAATAACTTAAGAGAATGCTAAAACCATTCAGAGGTGAAGTGCTAACATGAGTATGCAGTCAGGAGAAGAGAGAAAGACTAGAAGCTAGTATTTCTGAATAAACAATATGATAGCAGGTCAAAGTGTGAATATTGATGAGGTTTTGCATGTAGAATATTTAGAATAAGCACAGACCACTGGATACAACCCTAGAGACAGTTAAAGGATGAATCAAAGAAAAAAGACTGAGTTGGAAAATCTAGATTAATAGAAAAAAGACCGGTAAACAGCAGAGTCACAGAAAGTAAACAGAGGAAAAGGATGGGAGATGGGAGTTTCAAGAAAAAAGTATCCGTTAGGATTACACTTAGCTGCAGGTTATAGTTCTTTCTCCATGAACTTGGTGTAAGGTAAGGCACCTAGTATTGATATAGGGGCTGCATTATCATCCAGTTCTTTCTGTGTTCTACTCTGCATCTTGATTGACTAAGATGGTGCTCAAGATTCATTCCAAGAGGAAGGAGGACATGCTGAAGAAGGGAGTACCACTCCTTTAAATGACACTTATATTTTACACAACACTTCTACTTAAGCCATTGGCAGAATTTAGCCACATGGCTATATCTGACTTCAAAGAAGGCCAGGAAATGTAGACCTTGCTCTGGGCAATCATGAATCCAGTTGAAGATAGGGCTCTATTTTACTAAGGAAAAAGGGGAAAAAATGGGTCCTGGAAGGCAACTGGAAGTCTCTGTCACATAGGAATTGGTGAACAATGACACAAACTGAATAGAGTGACTGTAAGATAAAGACTGAAAATTGTTCATCGAATTGATCAGCGATAATCTTGGCAAAAGCACTTCTTTGGAGTGGTGAGATTATAAGTCAAATGACAGTAGGAGATGAAGTAGAAAGACTGACTTGAAGATAAAGAAAGTAAAGATGAGTTGAAAATCGACTGAACTGTCAAAAGGAAGGTGAAATAGCTAGCTCAGCACCTTCATGAGAATGCAAGTCAGGAAGAGTCAGGGCAAAGACTTTGATGGGCCATGTGCAAACTGAAGCAGAGGAAGCCAGCCATCAGAAAGATGAGAGTGGAGCAACCTGAAAACGTCTTTCTCTTCCCATTCCACTCAAAGCAGTTCCATTTATATGGGATAAAAGGATGAGAGATGTCATGTTTCTTATGCGACCATTTCCTGGCCAGAGTTAATTGGTACAGAGTAAATCTAACCCAAATCATTGAAATAATCCAACCACATGAACCACTTGAAAGAATGGGTGTGGTAATTTACAAACAAAAATTTAGACAAATGCAAAGATGAAAGACAGAGAAAAAGTTAAGTCTTAGCACCATTTAGATTCTCATTGTTTCTGAGATCCAGAAACTTTCTTTCCCTCAAGATCTATAAGATCATCTGTATCCTTATAATAAAATTTCTCTTTCTGTTTAAGTACATTGTAGCTGGGTTTCTGCCATTTAACATCAAAAGTGTCCAATTAATACTGAGCAGGACGTGCTTACAGGAAAGAGTAAGAAGATGTGAAGATATGAAAAGGCTGAGAATTTGAAAGTATGTATATGCAAAATAGCAGTTCTCTTTCTGCTTCCTTCTGTGTTAACAGTCCCTGCCCAAAATCACTTATCATCTAATGGAGACTTTGATTACTGAAAGGTTAGCCTAGACGTCTTCTAATCTCCAAATTTGCATACCTCACTGCCCACTCAACATTTTACTTGGAGATCTGAAACAAAGCTCTTCAAAATCTACAAGTTCAAAACTCATCTCATTATCTTTTCCCTCAAAACCTGTTTTCCCTGCAAGGTTTTCTATCTTGATACCACCACCCACCCACCCTTCCAGTTTTGCAAACCAGAAACCTGTAAGTTGTTCTAAATACCCTCCTCTCCCTTAAGCCTTAGTCCATTACTAAGACCTATTGATTTCACCATCAAAGTATTTCTTATGTTGTCTTCTTATTGTCCATTGCCATCACCTTTATGCAAACTATCATCATCTTTCAACTGGACCCCACAATAGCCTCAGAAGTTGTTTCCTTATGTCTTACCATATTGTTCTACAATATCACCTCCATATTATAGTCAGAGTTAAATGTTAAAAATTTTAAATGTTAGCCAGGAACAGTGGTTTATGCACTTTGGGAGGTCGAGGCAAGAGGATTGCCGGAGCCCAGGAGTGGGAGATCAGCCTGGGCAACATAGTGAGACCTGATCTCTATATATCAAAAAATTAGCTAGGCATTGTGGCACAGGCCTGTAGTCCCAGCTACTTAGAAGGTTGAGGCAGAAGGATTGCCTGCGCCCAGCAGGTTGAGGCTGCGGTGGCTGTGAGCGTGCCACTCCACTATAGCCTAGGCAAGAGTGAGACTCCAACTCAAAAAATAAAATAAAATAAAAATGTTGTCAATGCAATGGCTTTCTATATGTCTTTAAGATAATAATTAAGCTCCTTATTGTGGCATACAAGACCCTGGGTGACCTGGCCCCTTGGTGAGAAAAGTGGTGTATTGGGGCTGTTTCATACTGGCTGGCACTGGCATGCAGATGGTTAAATATCCTGGAATTTTGCAAGCTGGTTGCTGAGCCCCTGGTAGTTTGAAAGTTGTATGTGGTGGGAGGATGTAGCCTGTGGAAACTGGCAAATGCTACATAGCAGGACGTATTCTGCTCCTCCTCAATCCCTTCTCTGCAGGAGAACCAGTTTACCAGCACACGTTTCTCCTCTACCCTTTACTCCTCCTCCCATTTTGTACTTTAACCACATTGACCAATTTTAGGTTCCACTTACATACCACACTTCTTCCTACTTAATAATTATCACATATAATGGACTCTCTTACCCAGGAGACTATAAACTCCAAAAAGTCAGTGACTCTGTCTGCCCAACATGGTATCCTCCATGCTTTTCAGTGCCTGGCACATCATTTGTGCTCAATAATTACCTCCTGAATTAGCTGCTCTCACACAGCTCTTACAAATCTCAAAATAACGTGATGCCTGTGATAATGCCTTAAAGATGAAAAATAATACATAGATATGATTATGTATATAAAATATGTTTCCTGAACAAATGAATTCTCTTTCTATTTTTGTTAGTTTTTTCTATTTTCCACTTAATATGGTATCACAATTCCTTCTTCTATGATAAAATTTTTATTTCTCTAAACGTCATAGCTGAACCATGATTTTAACATCTTTTTAACTTGAATAAGACATGGCTTTTATTATCTAACTCATAACTTAAATTAGAATTAGATATGACTTTTATAAAATTATGTCAGAATAAATGAGAGTGATATTTGACAATGGATTCTTTAAAATTTCTTCTTTCTTATTTTAAAAGTCACCCTTCCAGAAACACATACTCTTTCTTCCATTTTCTATATGGATATAATAAAAATATAATATTAAACTAGTTCCTCACAAAAACCGTTTCCTTAAATTATCAGAACTGTCTTGAAAAACACTTCCAGTAACTTCCAAGGAAGTAAAAATTGCCTCATCATAATTACTAAGATTATATTTATTGGCAGGATTTTCCATCTATATGGAAAAGAACTTTATGTTCATGAATGTTTCTCTATGGACACTATTAACTCTTATACATTTTTCAAACTGCTCTCTTCTCCCAATGACTATGTTATTTTGTTCTTATGGCACTAGATGCAAATCATATTTCATTCAGCATGTGAAATAATTAGTAAAGCAATACTTTTTGCAAACTTTATATTTTCTCTTGATATATCTATTTCTCATTTTTGTATATTAATTTGGAGACACTAAAATGCTGCATCATGGGGTAATATGAGGTAACAATTGCTACTATTTTTCATTAACTAATGCTTGTTGATTCTTCTTTTTAAATTTTGATACTAGGTGTGATCTAGTTCCTGATTTAGATTGATATTGGTGACCTAACCAATCCTTTGTAGTTCCAAGTTCAAATTATCTCCATATAAGACATAACAGAAGCAAAGATCTTATATAGAATAATCAGATTAAGTGGTGAACTCTCAGTCCATGAGTTGGTCTCTCCCACTGGCTTTCTTATTCTTGTGCTGGATATCCACCAGCAGCGCAATGTCCCTTGGTTGTGGAAGTTCACATGCATGCATCACCTTATTCAATTTGCTTCTAAAGTGTTTCTTGCTCTTTAATGAAGCATTGTTCTAGTTTTATGTTGTCTTTCTCTGTCAGTACACACTATTAATTGTAATTAGTCTCTGGTTTCAAAATGACAGACATTTGCACAGTCTTTCAATTGCATCTGGTTATTGTAGACAAGAAGTCAACAACGTAGACCAAAAACCTCATTCATTTCCTTAAGAAGAGAAATACTTACAGTTGTTGCTTGGATTTTTGCAGGAGTCCAGCTCCTGCTGGGTCTAGGGTATCCCAAAGGTGGGAACGGAGTTGGCATTGAAAGGACCACTTCGGACACCTGCCTCTATTTTGAGCAGGACAGATGCCATTTATTGCCAATTAACAGCAAGCTTATATCCCTCTTTACAAGGAAATAATTTCTGCAAGTCATTGTTACAAAGAAAGTCATGTACAACAAATCACATGAATTCACCTGACTATTCCAAAGGTTTCGACGTATTCCGTTCCATGCTTGGCTAATATTCTCTCAGGGGGTGGTTTGATGTGTTTTCCTTAACAGCTAGTTAGAAATAACTTTCCACCCAAGATAACATCTGTTCTTACTGCACAACTTATAAACTTAAGACTAAGAACTTATAAACCTAAAACATATAAAATTATAAAACCTTTATCAAATATCTTAAACTAACTAATTTTCTAAATCAAACTAATGCATATTACAATTTTTATAACAATTCTAATTCTTCTTCTAAGTTAACTTCTATAATAAAACTAATCTCAGGAAACAGGTTTCTCTGCAACAAAGTCTCTGGGGGCCAGAACAGCAGTTTCTGGCCCAAGGCCTCAGAGCAGTCCATGGGTAGAGTACTTCCATCTGCGCAGAAGAATGTGCACCTGGAGACCCTCCCAAAGCACCTCATGCAGATGTGAATTCTTTCATGGATGAGGAGTTTCTCCTTTAATGCCCTCCGGTCTTTCAAGCCCCTCGGTAGTTTCTCCTCATTTGGGTTTCTTCTTATCTGGAACATCTTATTCCTAAGGAGAATAGCTCAGAAGAAACTTTTAGTGATGCTATTCAAGACTCAAGGTAGTTTCAGTTGTTAGATTAAACCTATTTCACTTACTTAAATTCTATATCTAAACCCTTCAACTTCTTATATACTAAAACTTCAATGTATATCTCAAACCCCTAAAAACAAACTTATAAATCACCTATATATACCTTAATATAAACTCTCATTACACTTAAATCTCATGCCTATGATTATAAACTTATACCTATAAAACCTTATATCCAAACACCATAGCTACAGCAACAAATAATAAATAAAAGTATTCTTTGCTTAAACAAAATCAGAAACCTCTTTTTACCTGGTATGAGTCATAAATCCTAACCCTAAAAATAAGACCTGTAACCCATGACCAAGTGAGAGAAAGCCCCTTTTGACATACCTCAGAGCTTAACCATCACATGGGCAAAAAGGGAAAAGTCAAACAACCTAGTGGGAAGTGGAAAAACGGACAATGAGTTTCCAGTAGCTGAAAATACATAAACATGCTGTTTTCTTTTTTCACAACTGCACAGAATTCTTCGGCCGTATCAACAGCAAAGGCAGAAGACAGAAGGGCCACAGCTCCCAGACTCGCCTTGTTGCCCGGGGTCATCAGTGCGCCAGGACCATGTCAATCAGGCAGACCTCCAAGGCTGACTCCCAACAGATTTTCTTTATATTTCATTTCTACTCAGACATTTGTCTAGGTGGATTTACCTTGCATGAATATTTTTCTCTGCCTTTTATTTTTTAACCAATACCTTAAATACCTTAATGCTGTTTTGTTTAGAATTTGGAATTTTTTCTTTTTATGAGACATATTTTATCAGAAACTACTGTTTGATAATTCAGCCTAATTCAGTTTTTTATAAGATGTTAAATGTTTTCATTTTATTGTATTTCTTCACTTGACCATTCTGTATATAAGACACTTGTAATAACTCCCTCAGGACAAAGGCCCCCATCAGGCAGAGAAATTTCTGCAGATAAGCATTTAGGCAATAACCCTCAGAAACTGGCTTAATGTAAAATTACTGTTTTTTCCATAATCAAATACTGTATCTTGCACATCTCTAGTGTTTACTGCATTCTTGCTCTTTGTCCAATCTTTCCCGATGACCCTAACTAGGCCAAGTCTCCTCATTAAACACTTTAGTATACTATTTTTTTCTTACATAACTTTTATCTAAGTTTGTAATTATATATTTATTTTAAGATTAGTTGATTAATGTCTAGTTTCCCTGTAGACTATAAGCTCCATGAAGGCAGGGATGGCATTAATTATGGTATAACTAATATGCTTTAATAAAGAGAACCCCAAATAAGACCATTTATACAAGCTGCAAGTTTATTTATTCTTCATGTAACCTTCCAAAGTAATCCAGAGCTAGTGGATGACTCTGCTGTTCTCAACATATAGCTTCCAGCTCTGAGACCAGAGAGCTGCCAAGTTCTTGATATCTCCCTGTGAATAAGAAAAGGAGAAGAACCAGAAGAGCACAAGTGGAATGCTTTTAAAGCATGAGTTCCTGAAAGTAGCAAATGCTGCTTCCACTCACATTGCAGTAGCCACAACTTAGTCACGTGAACACACTTCATAGCAAAGAAACCCGCAAATTGAAGGCTTTAGTTGTCAACCGCCAATGCTAGGGAAGAAGGGGAGATTAAATATAGAAGAACAACTAGTATATGTCACAAAATCTGTGTTTTATTCCCTAGCACATTGTCTCTGGAGCCTACCACAATGCCTGTTCCAGAGAAAGTGCTCAATAAATATTCATAGGATGGATGGATGGATGCAACCTCACGTCTTTACACCATCACAGACTTCACCCATATTTAATACTCACCTCTTCCCTCTCCTCAACAGACAGTTGTGGATGCAGAAGTGCAGAAGCAGAAGGAGAGTTTCAGAAACCTGACAGTGACTGTTCATATAGGCCAGGAAGCAGCTGTCTTGCAAAGATGAAGCTGAGGACATTAACTGCCATTCGTGCTGGGAGAATCTTTAATTCTTAGCATGAAGTGAAGACATTTCAGACAATATTTCGGTAGTTGGGTCTTCTGGGTCCAGTCATTGCCATATCACCTATCACTCTCAGTTGAAGGTATGGTAGTTTCTTCTTCCAGTTGAACAGAGAGGATTCTTGAACACGCACATACCACACATGTCTCCAAAAACCAAATATTAATTCTGAGCAATAGTTCTGTGAAAATCCTTGATAAGGAAAAGAAACATTTTTATCTTTCACAATTGAGTGACCACTTCCTATCATCAATGAAAATAAACAAAACATAAGATTATGATGCTCCAAGGAAAATTTAATAGCAATGTTCTTCATGCCCACCTAGCACTTTTTATACCACTTTTCACATGGTATTGTAGTAAAAATACATTGTGAGATACTTTGACTAGAAACATATCTTGCAGGCTGGGCTTGGTGGCTCAGCCTGTAATCCCAGCACTTTGGGAGGACGTGGGGAGTAGATTGCCTGAGCCTACGGGTTCAAGACCCACTGGGGCAACTTGGCGAGACCTCGTCTCTATAAAAATCAAAAATTATCTGGGCACGGTAGTGCACGCCTGTAGTTCCAGCTACTTGGAAGGCTCAGGTGCAAGGATCACCAGAGCCCGGCAGGTCGATGCTAGGGTGGCCGTGAGTATGCCACTGCCCTCCAACTCAAAAAAAAAAAAAAAGAAAGAAATATATCTTGCTTATATTTACATGTTTTCCAAGTACCAGGTAGCACATAGTACTACTCAACACGTCTATAATGAATCAATGAATGAATAAGGAATTAATGAATAAATTAATGAATCTCCTGAGTTGTTGTGTAAATATGTAAATGCAGAACTAAGAGGTAACTAGAAAAATAAAACCCCCTCTTCTCTCCTCCTGAGATAAACTGAAGTGATCTCAGATCCTTGGCAGGTCCTTTGTAAAGAAAAGTGGTTGGCCATTAGAAGGAATATTTAGAAACAAGGGAAGAAGGAAAAATACTATTTTTGCTAAGCCTCAAAATATGAAATAGTAATTTAGTTTGGGAGGAGAAAAGTCTTTCTCTACTTTCTTATAGAACTGGAATTCACTTTATCTCAGAATTAATATATAGTATTTGGGAAGCAATGTGAGTGTGTGTGTGTGTGTGTGTGTGTGTGTGCGTGCATGTGTGTGTGTGTGTGTGTGTGTGTGTGTGTGTGTGTGTGTGTGTGTGTGTGTGTCTGACTGAGTATTTTGAATGTTTCTCACTGCACAGTTAGGAGAATAAACTACCATTTCTTCCATTTATACTGCTCTCATAGGTTGACTTGTTCTGCAAGGCTCATGCCCACCCTGGATGTTGCCAAAGTAGTTAGGGAATGCAGCACAGACCATTGACTATCCTGTTGAACTCTTGTTCCTCTGATTCCCTCCACAAAAATATTACTTGAAAATGAACTACTAAGAGATAGAAAAAATTTACTTCTGTGGAAGAGAAGAACGAATTGTAGAAGGAGATCAACCTCTGTGGTCAAGAGACATGATTCTGTCATAGCCCCAATCAGGTTGCTATAACAAAATACCAGAGACTGAGTAGCTTATAAAAACAATTTATTTCTCACAGTTCTGGAGGTTGAGCAATCTAAGATGAAAACACCAGCAGATTCAGTCTGGTGAGGGCCTGCTTTCTCACGCATACTCAGGTGGTAGAAGTGGCAAGGGGTCCCTCTTGGGCCTCTTTTGTAAAGACACTAATCCTACTCATGAGAGCTCTGCCCTCTTGACATAATCATCTCCCAAAAGTTCCACCTTCTAATACCATAATCTTTGGGGTGTGGATATCAACATGTGAATTTGGGGGAATCTAAACAAACAGACCATGGCAGTTTCCCAAAAGGAGGGTAGAAATTTGTAGAGCAGAAGTCAGAAAAATGAAGTCTGGGGTGGAAGAAGGAGATTAGGAATATGGCTGTGCCCATGAGGAGCCCTGATCTAAAACTAGACAAGAAATAAGATTATGACTCTTCAAGGCAAAATTTAATAGCAATTTTCTCCATGCCCACCTAGTACTTTTTATAACACTTTTCACATGGTTTGTAGTTAAATACAATGTGACTCCTTGTGTGCTGTCTGGACTTTTGGAACAGTCATATTTGAAGTATATTGGGTAACACCCTTGAATTACACTGAGCCGTGTAGTAAGATTGAGAAAACTCTTCTGTGTATTGTAGCAGTGAGTGGCAATACAGAAGAATGAGCCTGTAACTTCATTAACATTGCCCACCTTGATGCCCATTGACAGTGGCATACCAGACCCTGGTGTCAGAGTAGGGGAGGGAAGCTCCGAGGGAACCACTTGCACACCAAGAAGAGAAAAGATTTCAGATGAAAAACAGTAAGCAGCTTCCTTCCTCAAAAGAGATAATTTTTCTCTGGCCTGCTTCTTCTTTGAACCTCATCTGAGTTAACTTGACAAAGCATTAACAGATACCAGAATTCTGAAAAGAATCACATCAGTAGAAAGAATCACACTCATCATGTCCTTAATATTCCCATTTCCAAAGAGTTTGCCTGTAATTTGAGGCAGAAAGCCTACAGATATTATATAATTTATGTCTGTCATTTTTTTTCTGAGTGGTCCCAGTGATTCATGGGACCATTGGTAGGAATAAAGGTGTCACAGTAAGGCTCTGCATTTAAAGAACATAGTACTCTGAGTACCTAAAATACCTTCATAGCTGATTCCATATTGAATAGCATTTATCTCATTAGCTTAATGTCACAGTAATTAGTTAACTATTGAAAAAGATTATAAAATGATTTTTAAAAATTATACTCCATTAACTGTACCCCACAAAACTATAATAAAAATACTGATTAATTAAAAAAAAAAAAATTATACTCCTTCCAATGTAAACAAATTATAATCTGTTCTCAATTTGAATGTATCTTCTTTAATCTGTATATAACCTCAAAGTCAAAAGAGCCATTTGGCTATTTACATGGTCATGTATGTATATATGAGGGGAGACCAAAAAAACCTCATAATTTATTAAACATTGTGTATTTATTCTTACATGTTTAAACTTCAGTCACCTTGAAAGTATTCTCCGTTTGCAGCAATATGCCTATTGAGACACTTTTTTCCCTGCTCAAAACTGTTTTTGATGCCTCATCAATTCTGATGCCTTTTAGTGCTTCTGCTGTTTTTTGTTTCATCTCTTCTACATGCAAAACGTTTCCCTTTGAGGAATTTTTTCATTCAGAGAAACAAAACAAAAATTATTGCTTGGGACAAAATTGGGGAATAGGGAGGGTGGGGCACAGGGGCCATGTTGTTTTTGGTCAAAAACTGCAGAACACTCAGCACAGTGTGGGTGGGTACACTCATAAATAATCCATCATGAAATGGGCAAACTCATTTAAAGAATCTCGAAAAAAAATTCACTAAAGCTGAACACAGTCTCTCACAACCACGCTAGCTGATACACTGATACCAATGGACTTCTAGAACACTTATCTAGTGGGGGACGTCTGCAAAGAACCTGCACTCAAAAAATAATTCCAGGTTTTTCTGGGTCCCCCTCAGGTAATTTTTATGTTTAATATGTGACTACCAATTTATCTGTTAAATTTTCTAGAAAGTCTCCAACATTTCCCAATGATTTGTAATAGCCTCATATTTTCTATTTAAAGGGCATGTACCCAGCAGGCACTCAATAATTACTCATTGATGAAGGCCATGCTAACAGCATTGTAGAATGTATGAGCTAAATTCAACATTTTTTCCTCATCCAACATGCATGCATTTTTCTTTCTTCTTCTTTTTTTTTTTTTTTTTGTCATGATAGAATTCCAGTGGCATTGATGAAACCTTCTGGCTTACACAGTGGAATTTGACCCTTATTTCATCAGCATTTCCCCATCTTTTTCTCCACGTCTTCTCCCGGGGCTTCCTCCAGGATACATAAAACATTGGCTCTAGGGCCTTACCTGCCACTTCTTAGCTGTTGTTTGGGAGTGAATGAGCTTCCCACAACAGTGGCCCCTGGCCTCCTCTTCCTTCTAGCAGGCCCTGCATGGGAGTACCTCTCCAGCCTCCCCCATCAACATCAATGAGAAAGAGCTTCTGAGACTCTTGCTATGGAGGTGGCCTGTGGCCCCAGTTTCCCTGGAAAGTTCTCTGGCCCCTAAAATGATGCAGTCAGTAAATCAGTACAAATGAGGGTGATACCAATCAAGTTGCATATAGGCACTACCATTTTAATATCTGACCAGGTCTACAAGCCTATCGAGCATTGGCAGAAAGTTAGTTGTGAAAAGTTTCTTAAGCCTGAAACCAGTTAATCTGAGTTTCCATCTGAAAACCTGAAGCCAGTAGTAACCTTGGATTCTCCCTTAATAAATTAATTAATCGTATTTATTAAGTCAATTTAGTTGGACTAATTCTAGAGTTAAGTTTGGTCCTATATGGCATGCAAGACTGACCTGGTTTCTTTGGTAGCTCTTTTCTAACCTCCACTGAAACAGTATCATGTAAATCCTACATTGATTCCAGGTACCAGGAGATTTCTCCAGGTACCAGGAGATTAAATCAACTGACATTAAACTTTAGGATGTCATAGAAAAGTGGTTCTCAGTGTGGTTCCTGGACCAGCAGTCTCAGAAGCATCATCACTTGGGGACTCAGAAATGCACATTTTGAGACTATATCTCAGGTCTACTACATCAGAAGCTCTGGAGGTGAGGCTGACAATCTGTTTTCACCAGCGTGGCAGGTGATTCCGATGCCTGCTAAAGTTTGAGAATCACTGCCATCAAACTAACTTCAAATAGTCTAAGGTGATGGTACTGAGTCAAATCTTTTCTTACTCAAACTGATTATGCACAGTCCTAGCCTCAGAGGGAATTGCTCCAGATTATACTATTAAAAAATTAACCAAAAAAAATTAACCGATGAAGGAAGTATCAGTGATCACTTTTACATTTTTCATTGCATTACAAGGTGTTGATTCAAACAAATAAACAGAGAGGTTTTTTTAAAAAAGCCTTGGATGTGTTGATATTTTATTCTATCAAATAACTTTCAAAAGAATCTCAAACTTTTGAAAATATTTTTCACTATTAAGAAAGTAGGTTTGACTGGGATGGACATGGTGACTCATGTCTGTGGCCCCAGATACTCGGGAGTCTAAGGCAGAAGGATCTTTTGAGCCCAGGTGTTCAGGGTGCAGGGAGCTATGATTGTGCCACTGCACTCCAGCCTAGGTGACACAGCAAGATCCTGTCTCTAAAAATAAAAACTAATAAATAAACAAACTGAGAAAAATAGTCATTCTTATTCCAAGATATGAAGAAAATATAATTATAAACAAATTCTTACCTTTAGAAATGTAACAGAAAATGTCCCATCACTGGCCTACAGTCCAGACAATACTTTTGTAGTGTGGTATGCCAATTATATTCCTGTTTCCAACAAAAATTGGTTCTATTCCCTTTGCTCCTCCAAGTGGTTTTAAAAGGCTTCCTCTCCTTTCCGTTTTTTCGTATTCTGAAATGTACCATTTCAAAATATAAAAATAATACACAGCTTAGAAATTTCCTTTCATATGTATAGTCAACATTTTCACAAGTAGCTACCAATAGCTAATCCTTGTCTGACATATTAAAAAGAATCAGTAGAAAATTGGCAAGATGAAGTGAGGGAAAGAAGAGACTATGAGGCAGGAAGGTTACCTCTGCACAACCTGACACGTGATTTGGTGAAGAGCTCTGATTCTAATAATCAGCATTTACATTTTCAGCTTTGCTGAACATTTCCTAGTGCTTTTTAAAGGAGCCTTGATACTTATGAGATGAAAGGTAATTCTCTCTTAAAATAACAGAAAGTCTTTCACCCATTCACTTTTGTTATTAAAATAATAGTCAGCCAGGTATGGATGTCTGAGATGGAATGACTGACTTGCTATTTTATAATTGCCTGATTTAGAGTAGCACCTGAGATAATCTAAATAATTGTCTCTGTGCAACAGCTATATAATAATGATGCCCACTAGCATGTGCTGAGTGCTTACTATAGGCTAAGCAATTGATACACATAATTTAACCAAGCCTCATTAATCCGAGGAGGATGGCGTATTGTCATACACAACCCCTTCGTCAGTGTGAACTACAAATAGAAACTCCATCTCCAGTGATCATCATCACTCTTAAACTTTTTTGTACCACAATTTAGAAACACTTGGTCTAGATATTCTCTCAAACTGGAGTTTCGAGCCTCATTTTATTAGTTTGACCACAGTTGGACATTCCTCCAATGCAGTGTGGTTCTCCTTAAATCAGTCACCCTTTCCTTTTGTCATGACTAAACCACGAGTTACTGAATGAACATTCATCCTCGTCAGAACACAAGCTGAGTCTTCACTGACTGGCTCTTGAAGCCTTCTAATCCCTTGGGACTCCACAAGGGCCATTTTCCACCTCAGTAACAAGTCTCACTAGTGATTTTTAAATGTTCATAATTCTTCCATAGCTTTCCAGAAGAGCAACTAAAGAAACTACAGCATTAACTCAAAACCATATCTTTAAGATTCAACCTTAAGGCTCGTAAAATAATTAGACATAAGTCATTTACTTCTTTTCAGAACACTTTACAAAAATTTAATAACTGGTTAAGTCATTTCCTTTATATGGACATGAGATAACTTGGATTCTGTTGAATCAGCATCAAAAGCATCATCAAGATTTGAGCTCTTGGTTTTAAAATTATGATTTCCACAGAACTTGTAACCAGGCTCTTTAAAAATTCAAAAACAAGAATGGACTTTGTGTCCAGGTATGACGTCAAGAGGCATGTGAGTCAGAATTTTTCAATAAAAAACACAATGCATGCTTCCTGCAAGCAAAAGAAAATATTATCTTTCAATGTTATGTATTTCTTTTAAAAATACAAACTGCAGTGATAAGGTTGAGACTAATAGATGATGACATTCTGGCTGGAATTCTGCCTGGTGCCCAGAATGAGCTTGTCAGTTTGGAATGGGAAGAGAATTATAGATGCCACAGGTTTTTATAAGGAACACCTCTTTTCATAGGAACCTCTCCAACACATTCCAGTTGTTTTAATAAGTTCTTTTTTATGGCAAAATACTAATGTGTATTATATAAATTGAAGCATAGTATTAAAGTGTGGAAGAATCTCAGATGGGGTGAGAGATAAGGTTTGTCTTTAATATAGTTCAAAGAGCTTTTCCATGAAGAGCCCCAAGATGATTTCCCACAGTGCAATTAACTACCTTGTCAGGCACAACACTATGTTCCATGGAGAGTTTATATTTTGCTATTTATTATGCTAATTTAATTTTTCCACAGAATTTATTTGGATGCCATTGTTTCCTCTAGCTATTTAGAGTAACCAATAGTCACTAGAAACTATTGATGTTCATTAGTTCACTCACTTATTCATTCTCGTGTTTGCCAAGTAAAAATGTATCACATAGCTACTGTAGTTACTTGTTTTTTAAAAATGTTATGGAGCATTTACTATGCGCCAGATATTGGGCATGAAAAAAAAACTGTGTATGTCTCCAATTTGCATACCCCTATCAGGCCAAATTATGGATGTTATTAAGATATTTATTAAAATAAAAGCAGAGGTCTTACTTGAAAATAACAGTTAACTGTCACATATTTAGAGTGCAAAATACTAAGAAAAACACTTTTTCTCATATATAATATATTATCTCATTTAATTCTCATTAAAAACCCTAAATGGTAGGTATTAACTCTAACGTGCAGAGGACAAAACAGGTTTAAAGAGAGTAACTACCTGGGTATAGTGGTGCATGCCTACTGTCCCATTTACTCAGGAGGCTGAGATTATTGCAGTTTGTCTCCAGCACAGGCAACATAGCAAGATCCCATCACAAAACACACACACACACACACACACACACACACACACAATTTTTGGCTTGAAGTAGAAAAACTGGGTAAAAGTGTCTGAAACCATAGCATATTCAATCATGTTACATAATAAGTATGGAAGCATGAAGTTCCAGAGTTAGTTGGATTTGCAGCTAAACAATGTGAGGACTCTGTTTCTCCATGGTTCTCCTTACTTTCACCTCAGGATCACAGGATGGCCTGCACAGCATCGGGTATCACATCTTTTCATGACACAATCCAAAAAAAGGAAGGGATAGAGAACTTTTTCTAGTTTCTGTCTTTTACAGGGAGTACAATCTTTCTTAGAAACTCTACATTCCTCTCTTCCTTACATTTCATTGGCAAAAACTGGGCCATGGGCCTACACCAAAGCTAATTGTAGGCAAGGAGCATGGGGTTGCAGTGATTGGCTAAGATATTTTTGATTCACCCCCTGAAGCTAGGAATGATTTTGCCTTTTGCCTGAGTAAAATCAATTTTCTCTTAGCAAACTAGAAGGGAAAAACAATAGGCTTTCTCTTAGCAAACTAGAAGGGGAAAAAGATAATCTCTCCCTCATACACTAAAGTACTCATAGATTTAGTGTAATAAAGTATTGTCTAGCTTGCCGCAGGTTATATCATCTTTTGTGAGTCATTAACTCAGAAATTTTGAATGACCTATTAACCTAAAAATGTGGAACTCACTGCAAGAAAATATTGCATAACACCAGGAAGCACAACAAAAAATGTAGCATAATTTCTTTGTTTTAGAAAAAATTGCATCACTGAGACAAGAATTTAAAATAAAATAATAAAAAATAGAAAACACTAAAATTCGAATCTCTTTCAATACCTATCCTTTAAGCTCACTAAGAGTAGTTAGTATTATCAGTTCAGATTTCTAGACTCAACTGAAGTTCTAGACAAGAGATTTAAACAAGCTTATGTGCACTGATTGCTGAATGTCAAGACTGCCTCTCAGCCTATTTCTCAGCTCAGCTTGCAGCACTCAATAGTCAGAACTTTGCCCTTCAGAAAGAAGATTGGAAAACTCCTCTGGGAAGCCTGATCAGCCAGAAATATTTGAAAGAAGTATTTGGGACAGTGGAAGCAGGAGGGAGGCAAGGAGATAGGAGAAAAGATCTACACATGCTGACTTTGGAGGTTCCTAACAGTCAGTTCACCCAGATCATCTTCAAGTCTATAAGTCTCATGCATACATTCAGAGTTTCTCATCAACTATTGACGTCCTTATTATTAATCATGAGCAGTTTAAGGCACATAAGAAATCTGAGCAAAGCCTCTAATCGAACATAGAAGCACAACAGTTAAAAAAACTATTGGTAGATACAGAAACCATACTTTAAAAAATTCAAAAAATGATTTGTTTTATCTGCAGAGAAAAGCAAAGACATTGCATTCATGATTCAAAACAATATGTAATACAAATAAGACATTGAAAATTTTAAATGTAATAATTAAAATGGTAAAGGAAGAAAGTATGAGGAAATCTCCAAAGAGTAAGAGAAAGAAAGAAGACTCAAAATAGAAGAGAAAGGATTAAAAAATTAGAAGACCAGTCTAAGAGGTCCAACATAAAAAAATAAGTATTCCAGAAAAAGAGAATAACATAAATAAAGAGGAGGAATTTATCAATGAAATGATTCAGGAAAATTTCCCCAAAACAAAAAAGAATATTTTCTTTTTTGAAAGGACCCCACTGAAGACCCAACACAACATGTAAAAGTAGAGTCACAGAAAGTCGCATTGCTATTCAATTTCAAAATACTGAAGATTTTTTTTTATGAAAGTTTCAGGATAGGTTGAAAAAACAGGTCACAGTTCACCTACAAAGAATTAGAAATTCAAATGTACTAGAAGATGTAACCCAAACAATTAGACAAGAAAAATAAATTTAAAAATTAGAACAATTTTGAATTTCTAAATAGTAACAATGAAAGTTAGAAATTAATGGAGAAATGCCTTTAAAATGCTGAAGGAAAATTATTTCCAAAGAATTGTATAACACAAAAATGGTCACTGAAGTGGAATTTCAATGTGAAATAGACATTTTAAGATATCCATTATGTACATAATTTGCCTCCCATTACCTTTTTTTCATAAAGTTACAAAAGAATATGCCCTTCCAGAACAAAAAAGCAAACCAAAAAAGACAGATATAAAAGGTGCCAAAAATATGTACACACATTTTAAGAAAGGAAAAAACTATATTAAAATTGTGATACTCAATAAGATGAATATATCACATTTGACTTCTGTAATTACAAGTGCTCAGAGTGGTTACCATGAGCATCTAGACACTTCCGATTATGACAGACTTCTCTTAACATCTCTTAAAATGTGTATACATTTTTTGGGCACCCCCATGTATTTGGGACAGTGGAAACAGGAGAGAGGCAAAGAGAATCCTCAGAATACTGGCAACGGTGGAGCCAGGATGATTGCTGTGCATGAGGCAGAGAGGGTACTCAGTTTAAGTTGCATCACATTAGAAAATTTTAGAAAAGTGCGGTACCCCATATCTGTAGCCTTCTTATCTCCTAGAGTGAGAAGTTGACCATAGTGACAGTCACAGGAACCATCACTTCTACTGATGAGATCCACTGTAATAACGGAGGTTGCTGAGATAGAAGGGTGATACACTGAAGAAGTATATTCCTAATATGAATGGTGTCATTAAAGCCTCATTTCTCCCGTTCAAATAACAGCTTATTAAGAGCCTTCTGGTCACTGTAAATTGCAATGCAGAAAAATAAATTCTAGAATAAAAACTCTCCAATAAATACCTATGTGCTTGTGTACCTGTATAAACTTTTACTGGTCATATTTAATTTTAAAACATTAAAGTTATTTCTATTGAAGTTAAGATCAGAATAAGAACACAAAAATCTCTATGATTTTTTACCTTGATCTGGAGGTACTGGTCAATGACACTAGGCAAGAAATATAAATGACACATAAAAACTAAAGTGGAAGAAACAAGGCCAGGAACGGAGGCTCATGCCTATGATCCCAGCATTTTGGAAGGCCAAAGTGGAGAGATTGCTTGAGACAAGGAGTTCATGATGAACCTGGATGCCATAACAAGATCTCATCTCTACAAAAAATAAAAATAATTAGCCAGGCTTGGTGGTGTGAGCCTGTAGTCCTAGCCACTTTGAAAAATGAGATGAAAAGATAGCATAAACCTGTGCCGTTGAGGCTGCAGAGAGCTATGATTGTGTCACTGTATTCTAGCCTGGACAACAGAGTGAGACCCTGACTCAAATTTTCAAAAATAATAGTAATAAAGTGGAAGAAACAAAACTTATTTTCTGAATATGACTTAATGATCTTCCTAGTATATGAAAAAGGAACATTTCAAATTATTAGAATAATGAAAGAATTTAGTTAGGTAGCCAAATACAAGATCAACATAAATGAAAATGGTTTCCTAAATGTCAACAATAGCCAGTTGGAAAAAATTATGGGGGATTTTAGGATCCCATTCATAACTGCTGTCAAAAAAAAGAAAAGAAAACAGGAAATACGTAGGAATGAACAAGAACCCTACAAGACCTTTATGAAGAAAACTATGAGAGTTGATTGAGGACATAAAGGCAACCTAATAAATGGCAATATAATGTTATTAAAGAGGACTTAATATTGACAAGATGTGAGTCCTTCCTGAACTGATCAATATAGACAAGTAATAAAAGTCAAAATTTCAATAGAATTTGCTATGACTTATTGAAAAGACACTAAATGCTAAGACATATTTTTAAGGGACCAGTGAAAATGAGGGTGCCCTAACCAATATCAAAACATTGTTTCAAGTATTAATAACTTTATAAGTTTCCTAGGTCTGCCATAACAAAGTAGCACAAACTCAGTGTCTTAAAACAACAGAAATTTATTTTCTCACAGTTCTGGAGATGAGAAGTCTAAAATTAAGGTCCTGGCAGGGCCACATTTTCTCTAAAGACTCCAGGCAGAGATCCTCTTGTGCCTCTTCCTGGCTTCTGGTGGTTATGGACAATCTGTGTCATTCGTTGGCTTGTATATACATCACTCCAATCTGTGACTCTGTCGTCAGGGGGAGTTCTCCTTGTGTCTCATTTCATCTTTCCTCTTTGTCTGTCTCTGTGTCTGCTCCTTTTCTTATAGGGTCACCAGTCATATTGGATTAAAGGGCTACCCTTCGCGGTGCAATCTAATTTTAACTATATCCACAAAGACATTATTTCCAAATAAGTTCATGTACTGAGGTTTTCGAAAGGACAGGAATTTTGGTGAGAAACCACGATTCAAACTAATAAAGCACTAAAACTGTTATTTTTAGAAACTCCATATTCTTGCAAAAATAGGGAAATGAATCAATGGAACAGAATATGTAATTTGGAAACAGATTCATATATATTTGTTAGAATTAAAGATGATAAAATGAATCAGATTGGTAATTGGCTATTCACTTCAGAAAACAGAACATAAATTTAGGGACTTTCTTTCAAATATGCACAAAAATAAAATTTCACATACATTAAAGAGCTAGGTTTTAAACAAACCACAAAACATTGGAAAGTTAATGTAAGCAATTCCAAAGAAGGATAGACTCTGAAAAAAAGATATAAAACCAAACAAAATTAAACAAAAAGTCACAGGTTTACAAGGAATCTTTGCAGAATGTATATATATATATCATCATAAAAATTGTCATCCTTATTACTAGACATAGAAATGCTATGTATGTATGCTATTATTTTAGCTAAATTCAGATAATTTATTTTTTCCAATGTAGCTAAAGATATAGAGAATAAAGATACTTGCACATTAGCGAGCTAACTGGGTGATAAAGTCTTATTAGGGGTGATTTGACAGAATTAATACTGGGAGTAATATCACTTTAAAAAATCTATCTCTCCAAATAAAATCACTATGTATATGTGCAGTGTTATAAGTCTAATTTGGCACTGTTTTTATAAGACAGTGTAAAAAAATAATTATACTTTAGAACACTAAGCAGTCACTTCAAAGAATAAAGCATAGTGGTGTAGGATAATGTCACAAGCCTTCCACAAAGCAGTGTGAACTAAGGAAAAACCAACAAGTTACTAAATAACGTGTACATTATGACATAATGCTAGATTAGAAAGGAGTTTCAAGGTGTTACAAATAATATAATTCAATTTATTTTAAAAAGATACATGGGTAAAAGTATACATATATTCTTAATTTTGTAGAAACAGCACTATATGTTTATACACCATACTCTTATCAAATTAACTTCTACATAGAAGAGGGTGTCCTAAGATCTTGTTTATTCACTTTATTATAAACATTTATGTGTAGTGTGGATCTTTTACAATAAAGTATATTTTTCCAATATCTTTTTAAAAGACAATCTTAAGGTTGAGGTTCTCATCTCAGACCAACTAAATTAAATTTTCCAAGGGTCTCCTCTTTATGTTCTTCAAAATCTACCTTCATAATCCTAACAACAAGTCAGAGTCTGGAGTCACTGAGTTAGGAGGCTATTTCAGAAATTATGATTGTCCAATCCAGGCTATGTCAGGAAAACTGGAAACAAATGAAAGATTTAAGAGAATCTTTTGTTTGTTTGTTGTTGTCTGTTTTTACAGAAATGGAAAGAAGTGCTCATCAACACATTCATGGAGTAAATATTAACTTGTTCTCTGGAGTCAATAATAAGTAGTATGAATGAGTGTAATATTGGACTCTCAAAGGATCTAAAAGAACTAAACAGTTTTTTTTTTAACATTGTACTTAGCACTATAGGCTTAAGAACACCAGGGCTTTTCATTTGAGAGGGACCTGAGACATTACCCATGCTCATTTTACAATCAAAAGAGGGAAGCTTAATTTTTTCTTTGCTTAAAATAACAGAAATTTCCTTCTTAGAAATGCAATCCTGACACTTTACTCCCTACAACATGACTGTGTGACTTCTCTGCATTCAGGTAGTTTGTTTCACAGATTTCAAAACACATGTGCTATACTCTGGGAATTACCCCAGCGTTCCTAACACAGCACAGAGCTGACACCTCAGTAAAATGATTTTTTCCTTCCTCCTTACTTCACGGAGAAGGTGTTGAACACAGTCTACAGCGACTTTGAGGGAAGTTGTCTCAAAGAGGGCTCACCCATCTTCTAGGCCTAATGGAAACACGTGAGCCCGGTCACCAAGAAACAATTTCTTCCCGCACAATTGCGTCATTAATCAAGACAACAAACCGTGGTGTAAATAGCAACATCAAGATTCTTGCTTGTCAAGAATTCTCAAGACTCTCTTTACTGTGGCATCAGGGCATTCGGATCAGAATAATACAGTTCTGGAGATTACCTGGCTACATTTCCACTCTAGATTATGGTCTCTTTTGAAAAACCAATCCCATTGTTTTAGGAGACATTGTTAATATGAAGGCTCATGGTCCCACATCTTGGGAAATTTGAGATCCTTCTGGATTTTATATTTTACTTCCAATTCCAGCCTGCAGATGAAATGCTACCTACGGAGAAAAGCAAAAAGAAAGTGACCTTCAGGGACCAGTCTCTGGTGGTAAAAGAGACCACCACACAATCTAGGTATTAAATTTGATAACTAGAAGATCAGCTTAGTGGGTTGAATAGTGGGCCACCTAAAAACATACCTACTTGGAACATCAAAATGTGACTATATTTGGAATAAGGGTCTTTGAAGTGTCTTTGAAGATGTAATTAAGGATTTTGAGATGAGAAGATTCTGGATTTAGGGTGGGCCCTATAACGTGTGGGCCCTATATGATGTCCTTGTAAGAGAAATGAGATGGAGATGTGAAACACAGAGAAACATGATGGAAAAGTTATGTGAAGACAGAGGCAGAGATTAGAGGTTTTCAGCAACAAGCTAGGGAACACCGAGGGTTGCCAGCCTCTTTAGGAGAGAGGCACACAGCAGATTCTCCCTCAGAATCTCCAGAAAGAAGCAACCTTTCCATCCTGTGATTTTGGATTTTTAATCTTCTGCAAGAGAATAAACTTCTGCTACTTTAAGCCACCAGATTTGTTATAATTTGTTAGGGAAGCTCTAGGAAACTAGTTGACTTTCACAAAGCTATTTAAACCTACTCTGAATAGAGAGGAGGTAGAAGCCTCTGATGTAGTGTCTGCTTTGCTAATTTCATGCAAAGAGGTAAACAAGAGATAATACTTCTGAGAGCCTCTCTGTACAGTACAGAGGTGATGACTTTTCAATTTCAAAGTGTGGTCAATCCCAACTGATGAATCTTCACAGGACACTTGTGCCAAATACGGAAGTGTCATTAATCCCACTTCAGATAATATAGCAAATAAGTCCTTGCCTGATGTCATCAACAGAATTATTGATGGATGGTTTCAAAATAGTCTTTTCTTAAAGTAAACATGACAGGAAGGTAAATTACTGATCATCAGGAGTAGGACAAAAGGAATGGCAAAGAGGAGGATTTACTACACAACTATTTTATGAAGTCTTATTTCCAAAAATAATATAAAATATAAAAACAATATGAAATTCATATTATAATTTTCTTTGAGGTCTTCAAATTCTATAACTCTTCTCTTAGTCCATCAGCCTGAAACCACCTATGTAAAATTACCTTCATGTACTGACCCCTGGTGGGTGGCAAGACTGGTCAACAATATTCTCTCCCAAACAATGGACCTAAGATTGCATAAGGACAAAATCGTTGGTTAAAGGACAAATGTGGCTTCAGTCATCAGAGACTCTGCATCTCCCCACAGCTTACTCCTTAATTAGCTCAAGAATAGCTCACAGCTTAAGGTGGGACTTGCTTTACGAGTTCTGACAGTTAAGTTCACAAATTCATCCTAGAAAGAGTGCTACATACCTCATTGCTGAATATCACTAAGGTCACCTTTGAAGTACTTCCCTTGGGAAGCTATGCACTGATGGCAGTGCCTGGTTCACCCATCAAAGCAATTTTAGAACTCTTTTTCTAGAATGGTCATTACAACTGTCATCATATTACCCTTGATGTGCTGAATGTCATCAAAATGTCTTTCTGTATTTCCTTTATCTTAGGGTAAAGAAAAAAGTCATTGGGACCAGATCAGGTGAGGAGGGTATTCCAATACAGTTATTTGTTTACTGGATAAAAACCCCCTCACAGACAGGGTTGTGTGAGCTGGTGCCTTGTCATGATGCAAGAGCTCCTTCAGGACCATTTTGCACAAACCTTATTCATGCCAAGATTTTCAGTTAAGATTTTCCTGTTTTTCTATTGATGTTTATTTGGTCTGTTATGCTTCTCACAGTCAGCCAATGATTTTGATGCACAATTCAATGAATTTTTGCAATATTTTCATCAGTTCTGCTTGTTACTGGCTTTCCTGATCTCTCTTCATCAGTGACACTTTCTCTCCCCCTCAGAAAAACATTTAATCCATTTGTACATGGCCATTTTCTTCATGGCATTATCCCCGTAAACATGAACTAACATGTCCCTGATTTCAATTCCACTCTTGCCAAGTTTAACCAGAAATTTATTGTTTGTTTATTGCTCTAATTCAAGCTCTGACATTCTCACATCACACAAAAGCAATAATGAATACCACTCAGCAAGACACTGCTACATGTCAACACAAACACAGCTATGAGACACTGATATATCAAGGTTATGAAACCTTACCGAGTTGTTTGTACAGTGCTACCAACGTAATTGCACGGTGGCAAGTTCATGAACTTAATAGTCAGCCTTCGTATATAGCATCTACCGTAAAACCTAAGACAGGTATTTGAGATCTTTTTCAGACTTTAAACCCTGATGAACCTGTAGCTGATGGATCCAGCCCCAGAACAGCAGGAAGTCAGTCTGTGATGCCTTTCCCAGAAATTGACTCTGCCACAGGAAGAAAATCTAGACATCCTCCACATACTATCAACCAATCAACAGCTCCTACCTGCCCAGTCTCCTCTAAAAACCCCTGTCCTCTGAATTTTCAGACAGGATGTAAAGCAATTTCTCCCACTTTCCCCACTCAGTTGCTTTGTGGTATTAAACTTGTTTCCTATTGTAATGGCTGTGGCAATTTTGGTTTTTCTGAGCAGTGGGTATAGGAACCCAGTCCAGTAATAACAAGTCAATTTCTTGTTGTCTTGTAAAACAAAAGATTCCCTTAGAAATTATACTGAACAAGGTGACTTGCCTAGTTGGTATCCCACACAATGTTAGAATAGGTATATCTCAGCCATGATTTATGGGAAAGACTAAGAAGGTTTAAGTGTACAGTGGTGCCAAAACAGTGAACAAAACTAGAATTTCTAGAATAAGGAGAGTGAAAACTGTGCTATGCTCTGCCATAGTCAAATCATGTCTGGAAAGACTATATTGTTTACAGCACAAAAATTTAGAACATCTTTACATTAAAAGAAAAAAAAAGGGCCTGGCAAGGTGGGGAGGAGGTCAAGGTTTCCAAAAGCAGCAACTCTGGCATAAAAGGAGATGGGGAAATGGGTTTAATCTGAAGAAGAGAAGACTCAGCATCACCAAATATCTGAAAGGGTGTTATTGATGGAGGATTAGACTTACCCAATAGATCAAAATTACATTGTAGCTTCATATTATTAGAAAAAACTTCTGGAAAGCTAGAGCTGTCCAAAGATAGGACCAGCATCTTTAGCAAATAGCAAGCAGTGATTCCTCTACCCCTGAGAGTATAAAAGCATAGAGAGGCGAATCACTTTGTGGGGGTGCTGTAGACATTGAGGAGAAAGGAGATGGAAACTGGAAACCGATTTCTTCTAAATCTCATATCAGTTAAATTTATGGTTCTTCTCAGTTATAATTTAAATATCTTCTAGGTCTCTAGAATATGGAGTTCTGATCCTAAATCTATAAAATGTGAATGACTTCTTTGGAACTAAGCTCAGTCATTATTTTGCCACACACTGAGTTGGAAGCTCATAGGATGAGATAAGCTAGGCAGTTGTCTAAGTGTAGTGGAGGTTTATGTGAAGGGAATGTTGAACCAAGAGGGCCACAGAAAGTAACTGTCTTAGGATATAAGTAATGTGATATACATAGATTATCTATCCTGCTAACTTAAGTATGTTATTATTTAAATTTGAATGATGTTTAACAATATGCCAAAAGGATAGAGTGTGAATAATTGGGAGAGGTTATCCTTAGTAATCAAGAATAAGGTAGCTAAGTTGAGTGACAAAGCCAGGTGTATTAGTCAGGCTTCTCCAGAGAAACAGCCAAATGGATGTGTATATGGGGAGGAGAGGAGAGTGGGAGAAATTGATTTTAAGGAATTGGCTCACACAGTTTTGGAGGCTGAAGAATCCAATATGTGCAGTATGGGCTGGCAGGCTGGAGACTCATGGAAGAGCTGATGGTGCAGTCCAAGTTTGAAGACCATCTGCTGACAGAATTCCTTCTTGCTTTGGGGAAGTCCATTTCTGCTCTATCAAAACTTTCAACTGATTGGACTAGGTTCATCTACATTAGGGAGGGCAATCTGTTTTGGTCAAAATCTACCTATTTAAATATCTGGAAAGCACTCTCGCAAGAACATAGAGAATGTGTGACCACATGTCAGGGCCCCATGACTCAGCCAAGATGACATACAATATAAACTGCCACATCAGGAAATTGTTTCTTAAACTTGATAAATCCTTTCACATTTGTGGATACCACCTCTGAGGGATAAAGAATGATGGTGAGCAGAACTTGCTAATGAAGGTCACTGAACATCTTTCCACATTGCCTCTCTGATTTCTGAAAGGCCATTTCTAAAACCAGGTGCTTTAAAACACTAAACTAAGTAGAAGAAGTCTGTAAAGGAATGATACTGGATGAGTGTGGTTACTGGGATGCTATCCACTCAGCCATCCATTACATATCCTTATACACACAGCTACATTATCGCCCACAGGTCACATTTTCATCAAATGAAGACATGATAATACTGTTCTTCTAAGGCACCTCAGAATCTAAAGAAAGGCACTCAGAAGAAAATAATCTGGAAACTCATGCTTTTGCAATCACTATTAGCTTCAAAACACCACTTTGCTCTAGAGTAGAAAAGCTAACTGGACAAATGGAATTATTCTTTTCATTTTCAAATCAGCACCAGGAAAAGGGAATCAGGAAAGACGAAGAAAATGCTTTGAAATGTTTAATTCTTCATGTTTATTAAGAGTTCTGCAAATTCAGTAAAAAAGGGGTGAGGTCCAGAAAAAAAATGGTATAACAGGAGTGATATCATCACTATAGCAAGCTATGCAAATAGAGACAAGTTTTTTTCACACAATAAAGATTTAATTATGTCAACAAAGTCTTTGTGATTTTGAAGCCAAGTACTGTCTTGTGCACTTGTATATACATTATTTCATTTGAAAAAGAAAGTTACCATAGGAATTTCACCATGATTGTTCCATCATGTGTTTAATCTTTATTTGGAATTTGGTGTGTTTTCAGAAGGTTAATTTTTTTAACAGTTTGTAGTTTTGACATCTATTCATCAGACACATCAGGGAGGCAAATATTAAACAGTAATTGTAAATAACAAGTCATCTTCTCAAACCAAACCAACCTAACTTTAAAATGTATTAAGGGTATGTAAAATAGCAGTTCACTGAAGACAAAGAGAAGCACATAGAGATAATGCATGTTTGGAGACTTTACCAATGGTATCACAACCATGCAGAGGTTGATGGCCATATTTAACAATGGAAATGGCAGAAATACCTGAAAGAGCAAAATTTTTAAAAATTAGATATGAAAATCCATATATAATACTTGCATACTTATATAAATAAAAATTAAAATACACAAGGGAATGTTAGAGAACAGGCTAAATTAGCTGTGAAATGAGATAAACCTGGCTTAGAACTCAGATAAGTGTCTAAGGAGAAGGGGATGTTGAAGACCCTCATCGTCAGGTTAGAGGGAATGGACATGTAGCATTTGGCTGTTTGTGAATAGAAATATAACTATGACTGTTTGCAGATAAGTTAACCATCTGCTGATCTAGGTGGCAGAAATTTGCTAAGAGAAAGCTTCTAAGGCCCAATGGAAGTAACAACAATCTTCCCTGAAAAATATCTCAAGGCAGTCAGAAATGTATGACAAAAACTATGCTCAGACCGTCTGTTACTCAGGTAAATATTGACAGCTAAGTAGCTTGACTTTATGGGATCAGCAAATTAAAAAACAAACCAAGACAAAAACTTTATCCCAAACTATTCTTCCTACTTCATGTTTTGCTTTTCTTTCTGTTTGCCAAAAAAAAAAAAACCTTACATGCCCATACTTGGTACCTGCATTGTGTTAAGATTGTAAGGATTCTACACAACATTACGAGTGAGTGGTGACTCTTGAGATGAATTTAAGAGAGCGATATGAATCTATACCCCAAATACATAACACAGCTAGTTACAGTTTATGAATCCCTTTAATGAGAGGGTCATTTACTCGAGGTTTAAATCATCAAGATTCTCTTCTTAATTAGTCAAATACTTCTGAAAAAGATAACATCATCTCACTACTCAGTATCGGTTATCAAATAATTGATAAAGGAAAAAAGGGCCCTCTGACACATGCTAGACAAATTTCAGCCATATCTGCTTAAGGCTGCCCTTGCCTTCCATTTTGATGCAAATGTATGCTGAAAAAAATAGAAATATTAATTGTCATCAACCTATGACCCTGGAATGTTTGCATGCCTTAGTTTATATAATGCATCCAACATTAATAAGAGGTAGGTATCATTCATTCCCATTTTCAATATGAAGAAACTGGGGATTAGAGGTTAAATAACAAGGCTAAATTCAGCTTCTAGTCAAGGACTTGAACTTGAGCCCAAGCTCTTAATGATTATCTCATACTGTTTCTTAGTGTATAACAAATTGAACATCAGTTCATGACTGCTTTATAATTGCATTGAAGCAGGGTCAGTGATCTGACAAAAGTGTGGGTCAGAAAAGAGTAAAGGATGCATTAAGAAGACACAGAATGTGAAACCACGCAAAAAACAAATGTTGGGGAAGCACCACTAAGGGTGACCATGGCTGCCAACCCTGCTCTAGATTAGATCCCAGCCCCCCTATGCTCTCTGAGCTTCCTCTGGGGACCAGTATGTAGCAATCATCACACCATGGTTTTTGATTCACCTGACTATCCACATAGACTATAACCTGTCTAAAGGCAGAAGCCAGATCCTAAAACTTTCTGTACCCAGAATACCTAACAAGGTGTTTAAAATACAGTTGCTTCATAATAACTAGTACCCAAATACATGACAGTTGAGGAATGACTGGATGGAAGAAGAAGGGAAAACTGAAAAGGAAGGATGACTGTAAATCAACCAAAGTTGGTAATTAGAGCATTGTTTTCTTTCTCCCAGCATTCTTTCTAATATTTTCTGCTTAGTGTACATCAAATACTCCAAAGAGAATGTCTGGGTTGGGAACTTGGCTCTACTCCATGCTGCATGAGCTTTAGCAAGTGACTTAACTTTTCTAAACCTATTTCCTCATCTGTAAAATGGAAATAACAGTAGAATTCACCTTTTGTATTACAGAGAGAATTAAAGTTGGCTCTCGAGGAAAAGCTTTGAACTTGTTTCCTAGTCCACCAAGACTGTTTTATCATTGTGATAATCAGAATGTCGGGGCCACCATTCTCCAAAAATATCCTTATGCTACCAAGTTTTTGCATTTTTCCTTTTCTGCAATTAAAGAGCTGTGTAATCTTTTGTGAAACGTTTTCTCATCCGGACTGAAAATAATTTTAACAGTAAGTAAAACTGGAGTTAGAATATGTCAACAAAGTAAGTTGATATTTCAGGACAGTCGATGTTATAATGTGTGACCTTAACTTGCCAATTCTGTGTGCCATTTGTTTAAATCTGACCTTGACTGAGGAACACATTGGTATGTGTAATTAATTATCTAAGTAGACAGAGTAATTTCTGGTCAAAAGACTTGTAATGATCCATCCAAACACACAGTAAACTTTTTTTCTCTCTAATAAACCATTAAATGGAACCTAAGAAATGTTTTATGGAATAAAGACTATCCAATAAAAATGATAATTAAGCCAAGACCAGATTATCCTTATGCTTATTAATTGTTGAATATTACAAAGGTCTACTTATAGATGTTTTGAATATAATCTTAAATGCAATTACACTCAATAGGTTTTATTTCACACAGAAAAAAAAAAAGAAAACCCAATTTTACCTTATAAGGTGTAGGTAGGTTGGGTTCCTGATATCTCCGTTTTAATAGTCCTATCATTGATAATATATACCAAAAAGAAACCACAAAATAAAGATAGTTTATCAAGGTAATTAGGTTTGTTAAGACAATTGCAAGAGATCCCAAAGTGACAAGTAGTAGCACAGGTATAAATGGAGATGAGTGACTATTAAGTGTACAAAACAGCAAAGGCAAGTGTCCTTGTTGGCCCGCAGTATACATGATTCTTGATGATTCTAATATATTAACCAGGAGGTTGCTAAATAATGAGGCAGAAATAGCAAAAGGCATAGCCCATGTTAACGAAGGAATAAATCGATCAGCCCATGTGACAGCTACAGCATCTGCAAAACAACAAAAATACACAAAAGAAAATGTGTTAAACGAGAGGTACTAATGATAAGCCTTTTAACAGCATTTTAAAATGAAAGCAGAAATTTTAAAAAGTAATTAATAATTTTGTTATTTATTTCCTTATTTACTCATAGGCAACACCTTATACATGTGTCTATTGTAGTCTTATCACAGTGTATCCTAAATGATTATCATTCTATATGTTTTTCCAATAGACAGGAAATTTTTGAGGGCAAGTACTATTCGTTTCTTTTCTATCAAACTAATACTTCATTCAGTGACAAACATTGTGAGTTTTTAATAAATACTTATGAAATGAATTGATTTTCTTGAAGGGATGATTAAATGCATGCTTATTTTTTTAAACTAGCTTACAGAGTATAGATAGTTGCATTCAGTGTCAAAAAAGTATAGTGCAGGTCAGGAGCAGTGGCTCACACCTGGAATCCCAGCACTTTGGGAGGCAGAGGCAGGAGGATCACTAGAAGCCAGGAGTTTGAGACCAGATTGGGCAAAATCGTGAGAATTTTGTCTCTACAAAAAAAAATTATTTTTTAATTAGTCAACTGCAGTTACATATGCCAGTAGTCCCTGCTATTCAGGATGCTGAGATGATAGTATGGCTTGAGACCAGAAGTTCAAGGCTACAGTGATCCATGATCATAGCACTGCACTCTAACCTAGGTGATAAAGTGAGACCCCAACTCTAAGAAGAAAAAAAAAGCACAGTGTAACACTACTGATACAAGAATAAGCCTTATCCACTTCATGGTGCAATGTGAAATACTTAACAGAAAAATGAATCTTGTAACAGAGAAAATAAAGTACACACCAATAAAAAATATTTATGATATTTGTGCTGTTTATAGACTAGTAGCTCTCAGTTGGAAGAAGTTTGCTCTCAGGATCATTTGGCAATGTCTAGAGACTTTTTTGGTGGTCACAACTGGGAAAGTAAGAGATTACTAACAGCGTCTAGTGGGTAGAGGCCAAGGATGTCACTAAACATCTTACAATGCACAGAACAGTACTCTACAACAAAGAATTATATGGTATAAAATGTTAATAGAACCAAGATTGATAGCCTTGCTACAGACCAACCTTTAGAGAATATTCTGCTTTTTTTTGGCTTCAAGTTGAAAAGACCCTATGAACACTAATTTAGTAAAAGTCAATAGGGAAAAAGGGCACAAATGAAGAAAAGCATCCATTGTTCATGAGAAGCCACTTGAGTTCAACTCATGTTATGTAGCTCCATGCTAAGACAGATCATTCAGTCACAGAGAAGTAACATCTCTATTCTTCAATGGAATGAGCACAGCAGGGCCTTGTGTCCCTTGAAGTAGGTATCCTTGGAGTCTGTGCTCCTGTGTTAAGGCTGGCTTCTGGTGGAGCCTCCAGGACACCAACATAGTGGCTTATAACAAATAGTTAGACTTTTCTAATGTGACAATTTTAAAATATTATTAATAGTGCTTATTCTTAAAGATCTTTATGCTTTTAACCCATTTTAAATAGCTTCGTGTTCCTTCACTTTTCTCCATAGTGCTATCCCTACAATATTGGGACTTCCTTAAAAGTATCTTCCGTCTTTCTCATTGTTCCTTTTAAATTAGGTATTGTTGGCTGTTCCTCCTGGATACCCACACCTCCACACATTTCCATTTTCAGACACCTCTCAGAAATATTTCTTTCTGATAACACAAAGGAAACTCCCCTTCAGTTTCCTGGGTGTACATTCCACAAACCTGGTTGAATCAGGTGCAGCTCTGCCAGTGCTGGCTGGCAAAAAATTACACACCTTTCTACATAATTTTTAGCTTCTCACAAGTTATTTCTTTCTTTTTTACTTCTTTCTACATATAGTTTTTTTTTTCTTAAAGATTATTTCACACCAGGCATAGTGACTCATGCCTGTAAGTCTAGCAACTTGGGAGGCTGAAGTAGGAGGATTGCTTGGGCCCAGGAGTTCAAGACCAGCGAAGGCAACATAGCTAGACCCCATCTCTACAGAAAAATTCAAAAATTAGTTGGGCATGGTAGCACACGCCTGTAGTCCCAGTTACTTGGGAGGCTGAGGCAGATAAATCACCTGAGACCAGGAGTTTGAGGCTGTGGTGAGCTCTGATCATGCCACTGCACTCCAGCCTGGGCAACAGAGTGAGACCCTGACTAAAATATATATATATATATATATTTTTTTTTTTTTCACATATGCTTTAGGCAAAAAGGAAAATAAAGCAAATAAAGTAAAAAGTACATGTCCCTTTTCTCATGAATTCCTCATTCATGCAGTCCAAACTTAACTACCTAACATCTGTGCGGATCCCCTTTCAGAAATTTTCTTCCTTTTTCTTTTTTTATGAATTGGAGTCTCACTTTGACACCCAGGCTGGAGTGCAGTGGCATGCTCACAGCCACTGCTGGGCTCAAGTGATCCTTCCGCCTCAACTTTCCAAGTAGCTGGAACTACAGGCACGCACCACCATGCCCAGCTAATTTTTTGATTTATTGCAGAGATGAGGTCTCACCAAGTTGCCCAGACTTATCTCATAGGCTCAGGCAATCTTCTCACCTTGACCTCCCAAAGTACTGTGTTTATAGGCATGAGCCACTGCACCTGGTCAGAAATTTTCCATGAATATATAAGCATCTGTGAGGGTTGTATGGGTATGCATGTATATGTGCATGTGTGTGCTTGTGTGCTATGTGTGTGTGTGTGTGCACATGGTTATACCCACTTAGACTTACTTTTTTCACTTTCCAACATATCTTGATCATATTAGGACATATGCATCACCTAATTATTTTAGTGAATTCTTAGTATTTCATTACATAACTCTAAATTAGTTAATCTACTCATTTCATACTGGGCAATTTGTAGGTTGTTTTCAGTTTTTTGCTAATATAAAAAGTGTTTTAAAACACTCATACCTTCAATTCATGATAATTGTGCAATTTTTGTAGGTTGTTTTCAGTTTTTTGCTAATATAAAAAGTGTTTTAAAACACTCATGCCTTCAATTCATGATAATTGTGCAATTTTCCTCAGAGTAAATTCTTAGAAGTGGAACTTGTGAATCCAAACTTACATACATTCTTCAAAATAAGGGTGACATTAAAAAATAACTCTCCCAAAATAATTGTATTGATTTAGTAAGTGATTCTAAAATTCCCTTCATTTCAGAATTCTTACACACACCCAGGTCCTTGGGACTAGCTACTTTCAGGCTGCTTCTGTACAGGAAACCTTCTAAGCATCCCTTTCCATACACTTTATTTACTGGTTGAGATTATCTTGTCTATGCCAATATTCTCTAGTTTAAAATATGGTGTGGAACCCTCAAGATCATCAAATGTGCGCACCCCTGTCAGCAGTGTGCAGCAGGGATTCAGGGACAGTGACATTCTCGGTTTTAAAGCTGTGATCAGGGTTCCTCACTGAGACATTTCCACACACCTTGTTCTAGAAGAACACCCTTCCCTCCTCAGTGGTAGAATTTATTTGCAACAAAGAATATTTTTTCTTTCTTAGAGAAAAATAGGTGAAGGAACAACTCAGAGCTCTGACACTGACATGGACAAAAACACTGCATGATTAATAATACCACTGGGGCCAGGCAGGGTGACTCATGCCTATAATTCCAACACTTTGGGAGACAGAGGCAGGAGGATTGCTTAAGTCCAGGAGTTCGAGTCCAGCCTGGTCAACATAATAAGACCTTATCTCTACAAAAATTCAAAAAATTAGCTGGGTGTGGTGGTGCATGTAGTCCATGCTGTAGTCCAAGCTGTTTGGGCGATTGAGGTAGGAGGATCGCCTGGGCCCAGGATAGTGGAGACCGCAGTGGACAATGATCATGCCACTGCACTTTAGCCTGCATGACAGAGTGAGACCCCAGACTCAAAAAATAAAAATTTTAAAAATAATGTCGTTGTTTCTTTTTCTATGTCAACCAAAAATATTAGAATATAATATTTATCGTAGCCTGGTTAGTTTTTTTCAATGTTCCTCAAATAAAATGCAACATTCAATTCATACCACATCATACATGTTCTATATTCTTTTGGAATCTTTTCAAATCTTTTAGATATACCTGTGTAAATAAAAAAATACACCCCTTCCTCCTTAAAATTCCTGAATTTAAGGACCTATTTCTTTTGCTTATAACTTGACCATTCATTATATAACCTATGCACGTCATTAAAGAAAATACGGAAAATTTCATGTACAAATGGAGTAGAAATAATCTACAATGTCATCCCAGCTGATTGCCATTTTGTACTATTTACTTACTGTTGTATATCATAATATACATCTTGCCTTTTCCCTCATTATTGCATTATAAACATTGTGCATTTATTTCAGGTATTCATCAACAATATCATCTTTCAGAAATCTCAGCATGGTTCATTGCATAGATTTTATACCTTTTTAAAATTTATTTCAAGTTTATTGGATAATTTGGTGATCTTTAATTTTTGGTATCATATATAATACTATGGTGGCTGTCCAGATACATACATGTTTTGTGTGTAGCTCCAATTATTTTCTTAAATTCCTAGTACAATGAGGGTGCAGATATTTGGATTCAAAAATATTAGTTCAGAACTTTAAAAGTTTATGGATTATATGCCTAAAAGAGTAAGCAGTGTAACCAAAATACAAGTGATTATGGTCAAAACACTTCATGAGTCTTCCACACATGCTAAAACTATTGTGACACCCACAGAATTGCTGAACTGTTATGATACACCAGAGGAGATACTCATAATTGTTTAACAACCTGTATGGGCAGAGCACTGGCAGTCATGAGAGATGCCAGCTTCAACGAAGTATAACACCTATGCTAGCTGACCAACAGCCCCCACCACAACCATGATTAACTTTGCAAATTTATTCCTTACATAAGCAAGGTAGTTAATAAATCACTGCTTGTTCCGATCCAATTTGCATTTGATTTGTTCCCACAAATGCTCAGAATCTTGACTACATTTGGTTTACAGGTTCCTAAAATACCTAGTCTGCAGGGATTAACATGAACACCATAAGAATTGAGGCAAAGTTGATCAAAATTGTATATCAAAGCCTCCTCTAGATTTACTTCCAGTGCCTAAAAGATTCACCAAAACAACAGTATCTGCTCAAAAGAGATTAGTCCTAAAGGTACTGGGTGACCGGTTTATCTGAGAGGGTGGTTTAATGCTGGTTTGAGGAAATTTACTAGTCTTTCACTTTGTCTGTTTCTCATTTCTTTACAAATTTCCTTTTATTCCTTACTCATTTTTAAATGTAAGTTTCTTTAAAAATTTCTTATTCTTATATTCTTTATTCTAGAATTTGGCCTCTACTATAGTTATCTTTTAGTCAAATTTCCAATGTGTTCAGGTCCCTTTGCCACAACAATTTTGGGGATTATTTATGGTAAACAACCACATGATTTGACATTTAAATATTAATTACACGTATCAACTGAATATTGTCATCTACTCTTCCTACTGCTAATAGCCTACATTTCACATTGATCCTTTTTTGTGTCACCTAGAGGAACACTGAGAATCAAACATTTTGGACATATAAGCACTGATTATGTAGTATCGGTCTGGTGAGATGAGATCATGAAGGAATACTAATATGTGAAGCTGGCCTGCAGCATACGTCTACATTATATATACTTTTCCCTATTATTACAAAAGGCACAACGATGCTTAAATATTAATCTTCTCTCTAAGTCAAATCATCCTCTTTGACCCTCTGTTATTTTAGAAAACTACAAGTTGACTTTATATGGAATAATGAATAGTAAACAGCAGTCCCTACTGATAAAGTGATACTTAAGGTATGCTAAAAAGATCAACGCTTTATTTATTGCTGTAAACATTTGCATACAAACTTGAATAGAGAATTTCCCTGGGTGTCAGAACAGTCAGGTAGGAAATGTTAACTAGTAAATAAACAACAGTCACCAGAGGTAATGCAGTAAATATGATTTTGGGAATTGTCTTTCTGGGTTCCTTCAGCTCCCCTAGAACACACAAAAAAAGTAAAATCATAATAGGCAAAAAACGTTTCTTAAATTCATCTTTTTTAAGTGATTCTTTAATTTGTATAAATTTATGAGGTACAAGCACAATTTTATGACATGCATAGATTGTGGTCAAGTCAGGAATTTTAGGATATCCATCACCTGAGTAATTTTTTTTTTTTTTTTTTTTTTGAGTTGGAGTCTCACTCAGTCGCCCAGACTGGAGTGCAGTGGCCGCTCCCGGCCACCGCAGCCTCGCCTGCTGGGCTCCGGCGATCCTTCCACCTCAGCCTTCCGAGTAGCCGGAATTACAGGCAGCGCTACCACGCGCGACTGATTTTTTTTTTTTTTTTTAATTGTAGAGATGAGGTCTCGCTGCCCAGGCGGGTCTCGAACCCACGGGCTCAGGCAATCCACTCACCTCAGCCTCCCAAAGGCGCGGGATTACAGGCTGAGCCGCCGAGCCCGGCTAGTAAGTAATTTTTAATCATCTGCCCTCCTCCATCTCCTCACTCTTCCAAGTCTCCATTGTCTATCATTCAGCTCTCTACATCCATGTGGACACATATTTTTACTCCCACTTATGCGTGAGAACATGCAATATTTGTTTTTCTGTGTCTGACTCGTTTCATGTAAGATAATGCCCTTCAGTTCAATCCATGTTGCTGCAAAACATATGATTTTATTCTTTTATATGACTGTGTAGGATTCCATGCTATATACACACCACATTTTACCTATCCATCATCTACTGGTAGACAGGTTGATTCCATACCTTTGCTGTTATAAATAGTTGTGTGACAAACATATAAGTGAAGGTATCTTTTTGATATATTGATTTCATTTTCCTTGAGTAGACTTTCCACAGTCACTCCTTTAACTTTTATTTATGGGATTGTTGTGGTAGCTCTATTTTTAGTTAATTCAGAAGCCTTTATACTGTTTTCCATAGCGGTTGTACTAACTTACATTCCACCAACATCGCTCCGTGTATCAAATATTGCCCTGGGTTCTTCTTCCTCTCTACTGTGCCACCACCATCACATGTACACAGACATGAAAAAAACACCCACATTGGCTGACTGGTAGGCACTCACTCCCCTACTTTGGTGCCAAATGAAGAAAAGGACAGATATTCTCCATAGATGGTAAATTCTAAAGAAAGACATAAGAATGAAAAATGAAATCAAAACCCATGGGCCCTGAATCACTGAAGTCACTTATATCTTCAGCCTCATCTAGTAGGTACCAGGCACTGAGTTTGGGTAGTGAGAATACAACGGGGAGCAAAAACAGCATGGAGTTTAACCTCAAGAGGAGAAACTGCACATTAGTTAAACAATCCCATAAATAAAAGTTCAAGGAGTGACTATGGAAAGTGTCCATATGGAAGGAAGCAAAGTATTGTGGGGATCTAGTATGTAACAATTTGATCATCCCTTTGCTATCTGTGTTTTATATATAAGCAGACTGTATTTTCTCCATTCCTCAAAAATGTCATCCCCCTTCTTGCCATAGGATCCATTCTCATGTGTGGAACGTTCTTTCCTTCCTAGTTGCCCAGATAACCCGACTCTTCCTTCATATCGCAGAAAAATTATTACTTTTTCTGGAAAACAGGAGAGGAAACTCTCTCTGACCAACAAAATTGTACTATGATACATTCTCATAGCATGTATTAAAACAATCGGTCATAAATTCTCTCTCCCTATAGATTCTTCATCACTCTTTGAAGACAATCTTTTTATTTTTTATTTTAATGATGTGGGGTACAGTTCAGGGTTAGGTATATAAGTGGTGATTATAAGGTAAAATTTGGGCCTCCTTTGGTCCCTACTTTGCCTGGTTTGAGATTGGGTAACTTTATTGCTGTATGTGCCCCCCATCCCTCCTCTGACAGTGTCCTACTACTGCCAATCCCTTTCTTATAGTACTATGATAAATGTTCAGGGTTCACTTTTCAGTGAGTACATGTGGTATTCAAATCTTTGTTTCTGTGATAGATCACTGAGTATTATAGACGCTAAATCTGTTCAAGTTGCTGCAAAGTCCATAATTTTGTTTTTCTTTATGACTGCATAATATTCCATCATGTAGATGTATCACATTTTTTAAAAATCCAGACCACTTTCAATGGGCAGCACGGTTGGTTCCATGTTTTTGCTATTATAAATCGTGCTGCAATAAACATGCATATGCAGGTATCTTTTTTACAGAGTGATTTGAGCTCCTCTGGGTATATTCCCAGAAGGTAAATTTTTAGATCTTTTAGAAATTGCCACACTGTTTTCCACAGAGGATGTACTAGTTTACACTCCCACCAATAGTGTAGTAGCATTCCCTTTTCTCTACATCCTTTCCAGCATCTATTGCTTTTTGAGTTATTGATAATGACCATCCTGACTGGAGCTAGGTGGTATCTCAGTGTAGTTTTATTTGCCAACTGTATATCTGACAAAGGCCTAGCATCCAGGATTGACAAGGAACTCAAATGTGCCGCAAGGAAAAAAACAAACAACCCTATTAAAAAGTGGGCAAAAGATATGAACAGACACTTGTCAGAAGAAAACATACAAGCAGCCAACAGATATATGACACAACAGCCTCACTTTATGCCAATCTTAAAGCAAAAAAGTGAAAAGATCACATATAGTTATCATCACATATAATGGATTTTCTACAACAACCTTCTTTTCAAAGATTGTCCCATTTTTCACTCAATTTTCCCCATTTTTGCCATTCTCTGAGGATTGCTTCCTGGCACAAAGAAATGAATATATATGACCATGTGTACACTATTTGACCCTGTGCTCTGTCCACTGGCAATAGAACCAAGTACAGGCATCTGATCCACTGAAAGTCAATCATTGCCAGCATACATGAAAATTTCTCTCAAGAATTTGAACCAAATATCAAGAAAAAGGCAATGTAGTGGTGATAAAAGAGAAAGGAGCATCACAAATCTTATTTTTTAATTTCTAGAGCTTCCTTTCCTATTGCTCCTTGAGTTGGTTGTTCAGATCTTCCTTGAAATACAGCATAATTCCTCCAGTAAGTTTTTCTTTTATTGTTTAAGTTAATGTATGAGGGTTTTGTTATTGAAAAACAAATCTCATTGACTAATAAAAATCTATCATTTAATGTGTATCAGTTTTTTCTATATGCATCTGCCGTAAGGCAGAATATAATACCCATGGGGTACACAAATATGACCTGATTAAGCTCCTAAAGAGTAAAAGAATTAGAAAGCTCTAATTTTAACTCTGCCTGTACCATTTAGTAGATGTGAGACCTCTGAAAATTGTAGTGGCTGTCAAAGTTTCAATTGCCTTACCCAAAGTGGAGACTATACAGAAAACAAATTCCAATCCTAGTGCATAAAAAGTGCTTACAAAATGACTGTTGTTAATGGCTATGGTTATTAAACCTTTTTTTTTAAGGGTAATTTTTTAAAATCAACAATACTTTCCTCTGGGCCTTTTGCTTATTTAATTACATATTCAACTTATAGAGAGAAAGTGGATATTAAAACTTAGTTTATAATAAAGAGGGCTGGGTGGTGTGGTTCACGCCTGTAATCCTAATTTTGGGAGGCCAAAATGGGAGGATAACTAGGATAACTTCAGAGTCCAGGAGTTCTAGACCAGCCTAGGCAACATAGTGAGACCCCATCTCTAAAAAAAGAAAAAAAAAATTAGTTGGGCATGGTGGCACCTGCTTGTAGTCCGAGCTACTCAGGAGACTGAGGCAGGAGAATCACTTGTGTCCAGAACAAGGTTGTAGTGAGCAAACATGACACCACTGTACTCCAGCCTTGGTGACAGAGCAAGACTCTATTTCTAAAATAATAATAATATAATTAAGGGCTGTAATAACTAGCCATGTAGTGAACAACCTTGGGTCTTGAACTTAAAAATGGGTATTTCTATAGCATGTGAAGTCATCTGCCTACCAATCACTACTTTACAGAAAGAAAAAAAAAATAGCGTAACCGAGAACTTAACCATGCTTAAAATGTATTTAGTGAATTAACTTCAGCACACACTGAAATTCCTCTGACTTTTGTTCACTGTAAGCTGCTTGTGAGAAATTCCATAATAATTTGTAGATTAGTAAATTCTGCAAATCTATTTTTAGCTGTGAATTATTATCTAACAATGAAACATCTCTGGCAATGGAACACGATGAAGTTGGCCTAAATGAAAGCCAGAGACATTGTTTCTAGCCTTAAAACAATGAGACACAGAGAGAGACAAACAGAGAGAAACACAAAGTTTTGTTCATTAGTCTGCCCTCAAATTGCAGGGGCCCATGTAATCGTCAACCACATAAAAGAGTAATCTCCTCACAGCTTTCTTTTCTAAAAAACCTCATTTTTTAACTCAAAGCAAACTGACTTCCTCTCATGCTCAAAGTTCACCAATAGCCTCTCACTTTATCAGTGAAGATGGTCTGATCAGTCCTCACACTCCTCGACTTCCGAAGTATTTACCCATGTTCAGTATTCCCTCTCTTTGGAACACTTGGTAATTTTTCTTTGTAATTCTCTGAGCCTCCTCTGGCTTCTTCACTGGAACTATTTTCTCCACCTACTGCCTAAAAGTTGGCATTGTCCAGTCAACTGTCTCCAACTTGATGTCATTTTGTTCTTCCTTTCTCTGTATACTTTCTTTAGTCCTCATGTCTATCATCAAGACCCTCAGTTGGAAACCATTTTGCAGTCACCCAAGATTGCATGACATGTCTTCTACCCACCCTGCACACTTCTAATCTCCACAGCTTCAATCATATTTTTCTACTACTGGAATTTTGTGGATTCAATTCAAATTACTACCTTTTCTACTCAGTGACAGTGAAACATGACCTTTTCTTCTACTGAATTTCCATAGGAATTATATTGTTCCCTTATGGCTACTTATTCAGTATGCCATTTATTTGTTTATAAGGCACAGGACTGTGGTGATTTTTAAGTCATGATGCTCATCTTTCAGGTGAAAAAATGAAAGTAAATCTGGAGAGGAGAAGATACTTGCTATAGTTGGTAAGTGGCAGGCCAGAATCTAGGCATTGGCCCTTTAACTAGACTGTTATTAGCCTTTTTAGGGTAAAGACTACATCTTACTCCTCTTGAGGCACTAGTACAGGGTTTGTAAAACAGTGTTTATAAATATTGCTGTTCAAATGATATCATGAGTGATAGACACATCAGTGGGGGGGCATCATAAGAGTAAAGTAAATTCTGTTCAAGAGACAAGAGTCGGCTTCATATTTACATGTCTAGAAAAAAGAGTTGGCTAAACAAAGGTTAAACTTGAGAAAAAAATGAAATAAAAGAAAGTGAAAAGTCTTTGAGGAGATAAGCTGGAAAGGAATAAGAGTTCAAGGAAGAGACTGACTTTGAAAATGAAAAATCTAGTCGGGCTCGGTGGCTCAGCCTGTAATCCTGCATCTTGGAAGGCTGAGATGAGTGAATTGCCTGAGCCTGCAGGTTCGAGACCTGCCTGGGCAACTTGGCCAGACCTCATCTCTACAACAAATCAAAAAATTAGCCGGGTGTGGTAGCGCGCTCCTGTAGTTCCAGCTACATGGAAGGCTGAGGAGGAAGGATCGCTGGAGCCCAGCAGGTCGAGGCTGCTGTGGCCGAGAGTGGCCACTGCACTCTAGTCTGGGTGACAGAGTGAGACTCCAACTCAAAAAAAAAGAAAAAAAAAGAAAATGAAAAATCTTTGATTCTGACCACTGACGAGGAGAATATTAAATCTAGCCTCAGAGCCATGTTGAGTACCTATGATTCTCTCTCTTTAAAAATAAATAAGAGTCTAATACAAGCACAAGGCAAAAATCCAGCACTTGTAGCTACAGCACTTGGGCACCCACTAGGAGCCAGCTGCTCAGTGCTGGCACTGTGGAAAAAGTCTCAGGTAGCAGCTACAGAAGTTCCTGTTTCAGTTTCCCAGGGAAGCTTACTCTGAAAGAGGGAGAAAAAAGGAAGCCTCTTTCAGACTCCTGTAATCCTGGTTATAGTGGTATTCCCAGATTGTTAATTTGGAATTTTGGTTAATTTCTAATTTAAATGCAACCAGGATTGTTATAGGGTGGCTGCTTTTATCATGTGCACAGGAAACTTACAGCTTTATCATTGATTGAAATGTTGTTGTAAAAAAAGCCAATAGGATTCAAAATCAGTTTGTATTGTTACATGAACCTTTAACATTACATTTATTAATGAAAGAAAAAAGCTATAATAAAATATAAAATATAATTTCAAAAATAAATAACTAAAAATACTTAAGAACCACATGTGTCACACCCACCCACAACAGAAACACAGTCTAGCATTGGATCATTCCTGAATTTACAGTTTCATGGGTGGGAAATATTTTCACAACCCCAGCATCCATCCATTATCAAAAAGAAACTAGAAAAACACAGAGGTTCTATATCTGTGGTCTTAGAAAAGAAAGCTGAAAGAGAGGAGTTGTTCAATCAAATAAGTACTTGGAATAAACAGGAAAGAAATTAAGAGTAGGTGACAAGTGTAAGACTGGCATGATCTGATTTAGAAAGTCATAAAGAAAGAAAAAAACAGAATAATTCAGGATAAGACTCAAAATATAACAAATGAAGTACAATTTCATGTTGCATGCAATGCGTCATGGTTTGAAATTTTCTTTTTCTCAATGTATTGTTAATTACCTGCAATACACGTAAAGCATCCCCCGCCTGAATACGCAAAATATCCTTGAAAGACGGCTTCTATAAACTGGGAGGCGTCTGGAAATTCACCATCAAATGCATTCTGAAACCGTTCTAGATTCTCCTTTCTCCCTCTCACCAGCAATACCACTCCAGTTAGGGAAATGAGGCTTAGTATGGATATTTTCAGCACTGTGCTAGCTGCCTGAAGCCAAGTCACCTCTCTTACACCGCGAGAATTCAGAATTCCTACAATCCACACCATGGCCAGCGCCAGACATTTCTTTGGCAGCTTTGGGGCAGAGCAGCTGTGATAAAAAGGTTGGATGCTGTACTCAGCGAGGAGCAGGGCTTGGCTAGCAACTAGTCCGGGTCCCAGAAACAAGGTTGTCCAGAGATACAGGAAAGCGATCGAGGATCCAAAGCATCTCTTGAGAAAATAGTACTGAGCTCCACTGCATGGAAAGTTTATATCTATCTCTGCAGAGCAGAGAATTACCATCAAGGACAGTACAGCACATCCAGCCCAAATACACAGAGAGAGCCCCACATTCATGCAAGGGTATGCCAACACCCCTTTGGGGGACACAAAAATTCCTGCACCAATTATATTAACAATTAAAAAACATGTGCCCCAATAATATCCAAAGACTCTCTTGAGTTATATTTTCTTATCTTTATCCATTGTAATAGAGGACTTTGAAAATTCTATATAAGATACAATTTCTGGATTTTCCTGCCTACCTTGCCAAAAAGGACATTCATGAATTCTCTGAAATAAAAGATTGCAGTCCTTTTTGTTCCACTTTCATTTTGAATAGCCTGGCTTTAATAATTAACAAAATATATGTTACACATTCAAGTAAAATAGAATAAGTTTACGTAGAAGGGTGTAGTTTGACTTGTCTTTTAATTATTATCAAGATAATGCATTCAAATGGAAAAAGAGAATTTATAAGAAGACCCGCATTACAGTGAAAAGTGGAGCTTCCTGCTCTGTTTCACTGTTTTCCAAATGTATTACCACTTCTTTTCTCTGGATTCAACTATTTTAATCTATGTTTGATATTAGATCCTTTTGGTGGTTCCCTTCATACTTCTAAATAATACAGAAATACTTTTCTTTCCACATACTTCTACTTTTGAAAGCAAATACTGGCCTCCTCCCATGAATATTAAAGTATCTCATTCACTATCTTTTTCTGGCTCAACTCCCCTTCAAAATTTTTTTCAATTGCTAAGCTTTCAGGAAACAAAGCATTTATCTTTTATGAGGCTTATGGAAGCCAATTAGCAAGGCAAGGGAATGAAATGGCCTGAAACATAAGCCTGTCTTTTAACCAGCCATCCATCATCCTGGTAGCATTTGTCACACACACAAAGTTGTGAATAAGAAGTACAGGAGAGGTTTTGTCCCATGAGAGGGAAGAAGGGTCTCAACAGTCTGTTTAAGACTTGGGCCTCAGTTGCTCCCATATCTGTTGACTTTATAATGCCAAAGCACAGCCCTGAGTTTCTCCAAAGGCTCATAAACCTAGAGGGCACATGAACCTCAGAAATAAAGTATTTCTGGATGGGTGCAGTGGCTAACATCTGTAATCCTAGCCCTTTGGGAGTCTGAGGAAAGAGAATTGCCTGAGCTCAGGAGCTCAAGACCAGCCTGGAGAACATGGCAAGACCTTGTTTTTAGAAAAAATTTAAAAAGTAACCAGGTGTGGTGGTGTTCACCTGTAGTCCTAGTTACTCGGGAGGCAGAGTCAGGAGGATCACTTGAGCCCAAAAGTTGGAGGCTGCAGTGAACTGTAATCATGCCACCACATACCAGACTGTGCATCAGAGTGTGATACTAACTCAACAATAACAAAAAACTAAAGTATTGCTGAATTATTTCCTAAGACTAAATGAAAATAAAGTTGCACCGGGCTCGGTGGCTCAGCCTGTAATCCCACGCCTTTGGAAGGCTGAGGTGAGTGGATTGCCTGAGCCCACAGGTTCGAGACCTGCCTGGGCAGCGAGACCTCATCTCTACAATAAATCAAAAAAAAATCAGCCAGGCGTGGTAGCACATGTCTGTAACTCCGGCTACTTGGAAGGCTGAAGCAGAAGGATCACCAGAACCCAGCAGATCGAGGCTGTGGTGGCCAGGAGCAGTCACTGCACTCCAGTCTGGGTGACCGAGTGAGACTTCAACTCAAAAAAAAAAAAAAGAAAAGAAAGTTGCTTGTTTTTGCTTGGGTTGTGGAAAAAGTGGGTGTTTTCTGGTGGATTGCATCCAAGAAAATTTACTGATAATATTACATAGATCTCAGTAAATATGGCCAAGTCCACGTCCCAAATGAAGCCATGCCTCCCCTTTCATCCCAGAAAGCAAGGAACTGGGAGTGGGGAAGAATACCAAAAAGCTCTCTATAACATAGTGTTGCTGAACCAGGCCCATTTTGCCCACCATGCAATATGCTAATCACTGAGACAGAAGTAATGTAGCAAAGAAAGTGTTTATTCACATGGCAGCTAAATGAGGAGACAGAGGTCTCAAATCTGCATCCCAAAGATGAGCTTTAGGAATATTTATGGGATAGAGGAGCAAGGTGGTCAGAGACATGGGGAAAGACGATTGAGGGTAAGAAAAAGTGAGGTAATCAGTGTTCTGCACAAGTGTAGTCAAGTTTCATAGCTCTTCATAGGATACATGTTCAAAGAGTGGTGGTGTTAGCATGATCTGAAGAGTGGAGATCTATTCCCTCTGCCATAAAAAGATCACCCAGCATTGCTGGTCTAGTTGTACTCAATTCTATGTCAAAGTTTTTCTCCCTTTCTAGAGTAGCTCATATGACCCCTGTCTTGCCATATTTAACAAGTGTTCAGTACAATTTTTCTTTTACAACACACATTGTTTTCTATATGATGGTCCACAGAGTTGCTGTCATTTTCAGGTATCTGCTGCCTTGCCTCATTAACATGAGGCAGTGACTGAGTCTGCAACCGCTTCACCCTCCCTGAGATCTTCCTTCAGTTTCTCCAGCTCCTGGGTTAGGCATGTGTGTTTAGCTTGATGATGATGGACCCCAAATTCTGCAAGATGTCCACATCACTGAGGTCAGAGATAATGAGAACTGACACAGAGTTCAGTTCATTTTCATGGTCTTCAATTCATGCCTGTTAAGTTTTAGTATGTTCTTGCTCTCCCTCACTTTTACCTATATTGTGTTATCTAAATTACCTGAACTTCAAGTTCACAGCATCAGACTTGAAGATAACAGCTCTGAAGATAGACTGCTTAACTACACCTCAAAATTGCTTAAAGTCAAATATCTGCAACAAACTAACCTATTTTAATTTTTATAAATACATAGGTAGATGATAGACATAAAGATAAAGATAGAAACAAAGATCCAGATATAGATATAGGTTTAAATATAGACAGAGGACAGATATAGATAGATATAGATAAGGAGATATAGACATTGATGAAATTCTGCTTCTCTGATAGAACCCTGACTGATAGAAGAAGCAAAAGGCTACGCCATCTTGTGCATTGCTGGACTACTTCTACTGTTGCAGATATTTGACTTTAAGCAATTTTGAGAGTCAGGTAGCTGACTGAAAATAAAGAATGTGAGACAAGAGACAGTTTGGAAGATCAATCTTCATTTTTGTTCAGTTTCAGAACAAACTCAGGGAATATACTTTTTGAAGCAGCGCCTTCTAGTCTGACGAGGATATTCTTGAAGATTCTATGTGGGGCTACCACATCAAAGGCCAAGATAGGTAAGCCATTCAAATTAGGCTCAGCTGCATAGCTCCTTCAATACCCAGAGGAGTATCTTTTGCACAGCATGGAGGTAAGGTTAGCTTTTGAAGAGGAATTCTGGAAAGGTAAATGAAAAATTGCCATGCCCATACATTTTTATAAATGAGTTGCAAAACAGAGGACTGAAAATAACAGAAATGAGACATTTTTAAGGACATTAAGTTTTGCCACTTGAAGAGTTGAAAGTGTTATCTCTTTTTGTTTTAATTTTTTCTATAATTAGTCAACTAAAAGAAGAGCTGTCATGATGACAGATCTGAAAGTGTCATTTTTGTAGAATATGTATTTTTAACTCAATTGAGCAGATATGCAAAAAGAGGCTTATAGGTAATAAGCAACGTGACCGTTTCATCTGCCTTAGAAGCAGAAGAGTCAGAATTTATGTCTAGTCTTATGTTATCCAAATCCCAGGATTTTAACATACAGGTGTACCTCAAAGATACTGCAGTTTCTGTTCCAGACTACTACATAAAGCGAAGTCACAGAAATTTTCTGGTTTCTCAGTGTGTTGAAAAGTTATGTTTGGGTAACCCCTTCGGGTCCCCTCCCACTGTGGGAGCATTTCTGACCTCTCAAATCCTGCCCTAAAAAAAGAAAAGAAAAATTATGTTTATACCATATACAGTGTATGAAGTATGCGATACTATTATGTCTAAAAATCTATTTACATGTTATAATTTAAAATATTTTATGATGAAAAAATTCTAATAAGTCTTCAGCAAATCATAATTGTTTTACTGGTAGATGGTCTTGCCTTGATGTTGATGGCGGCTGACTGATCATGTTGGTAGTTGCTGAAGGTTGGCATAGCTGTGGCAACTTCTTTTAAAAAATGAAGTTTGCAGCATTGATTGACTCTTCCTTTCATAAAAGATTTCTCTGTTGCATAAGATTCTGTTAGATAGCATTTTGCCCACAATAGAACATCTTTCAAAATTGGAGCCTATCCTTTCAAATAAGCCATTGCTTTACCAACGAACTTTATGTAACATTCTAAATCCTTTGTTGTCATTTCAACAATGTTCACAGTATCTTTATCAAGTGAAGTTTCCATCTCAAGAAACTGTTTATGCTCACCCATAAGAAGCAACTCCTGATCCATAAAAGTGTTATCATGAGCTTGCAGCAATTCAGTCACATTTTCAGGCTCTATTTAAAGGTCTCTTGCTATTTCCAACATATCTGCATTAATATTCTCCATGGCAGACTTGAACTCTTCAAAGTCATCCATGAGGACTGGAAGCAACTTCTTCCAAATCCCTGTTAATGTGGATATTCTGACCTCCTACCATGAATCACAAATTTTGTTATCTTTTTTTTTTTTTTTTTTGAGTTGGAGTCTCACTCTGTTGCTCAGACTGGAGTGCAGTGGCCGCTCCCGGCCACCGCAGCCTTGATCTGTTGGGCTCCGGCGATCCTGCCGCCTCTGCCTTCCAAGTAGCTGGAACTACAGGCATGCGCTACCACGCCCGGCTAATTTTTGATTTATTGTAGAGATGAGGTCTCGCCAAGTTGCCCAGGCGGGTCTCAAACCCGCGGGCTCAGGCAATCCACTCACCTCAGCCTCCCAAGGCGCGGGATTACAGGCTGAGCCACCGAGCCTGGCCACAAATTTTCTTAATGACATCAGGAATGATAAGACCTTTTCAGAAAGTTTTCAATTCACTTTGCCCAGATTCATTAAAAGAATCACCATCTAAGGCAAATATAGCCTTAAAAATATATTTCTTAAATTAGAAGACTTGAAAGCCAAAATTATTCCTTGATTCACAGGCTGCAAAATGAATAATTTGTTAGTATATGTGAAGATTAATCTCCTTGTACAACTTCACTAAAGCTCTTGGGTGACCAAGTGTATTGTCAGTGAGAAGTAATCTTTTCAAACAAATCTTTTTTTCTGAGCAGCAGATCTCAACAATAAGCTTAAAATATTCAGTAAGCCATGCTATACACAGGTGTGCTGTCACCAGGCTTTGATGATGCATTTACAGATCACAGGCAGAGTAGATTTAGCATTATTTTCAAGGGCCCTAAAATTTCTAGAATTGCAACTGAAGAATTGATTTCGACATAAAGTCACCAGTTGCATTAGCCATAACCACACCTTTGAAGTTTTTTACTTAGGTATTGACTTTTTTCTAGCTAAGAAGTCCTCAATGGCAACTTCATTCAAAGAAGGCTGTTTCGTATGCACTGAAAATCTGTTATTTCGTGTAGATAACTTTATCAGTGTTCTTAACTAGATCTTCTGGATAGCTTGCTGTAGCTTGTACTTGAAAACTTGCTGCTTCATCTTATACTTTTTTTGTTACGGAGACAGCTTTTTTCCTTAAACCTCATGAACCCACTTCTAGCTTCAGATTTTCTTCTGCAACTTCCTCACCTCCCTTGGCCTTCATAGAATCAAAGAGTTTAAGGCCTTGCTTTGCTTTAGATTTTTTTTTTTTTTTTTGAGTTGGAGTCTCACTCTGTCACCAAGGCTGGAGGGCAGTGGCGTGCTCTCGGCCACCGCAGCCTCAACCTGCTGGGCTCCTGAGATCCTTCCGCTTTGGTCTCCCAGAGTGCTGGGATTACAAGCTGAGCCACCGAGCCTGGCCTAGATTTTAAGTGAATATTGCGGCTGGTCTGATCTTGTCTTCTTCCAGTTTTCAGGGGAAATGTTTCCATTTTATGTTGTTTAGCAGTATGCTTGCTGTGGGTTTCTCCTAAATGATTTTTACTATTTTGAGGTATGTTCAATCTATGCCTAGATGTTCAAGGGTTTTTATCAAGAAGGCATGCAGGATTTTATCAAAAGCTTTTTCCATGTCTAATGATATAATCATGTGGTTTTTGTTTTTACATCTATTGATATAATTAATTATATTTATGGTCTTACAAATGTTGAACCAGCCATGCATCCTGGGGATGAAGCTTACTTGGTCATGGTGGATGATTTTAGAGATGTGTTGTTGGAAATGGCTTACTAGGATCTTTTTGAGAATTTTAGCATCCATAGTCATCAAGGATACTGACCTATAGTTCTCTTTCTTTGTTGGATCTTTACCTGGTTTGGGCATCAATGTGATGTTAGCTTCATAAAATGATTTGGGAGAGTTCCATCTTTCTTAATTGCCTAGAATACTTTCAATAGTATTGGTACCAGTTCCTCCTTGCATGTTTTGTAGAATTCTGCTGGAACGCCATCTGGTCCAGGACTTTTTTTTGTAGGCCGTTTTCTTATGACATAGTCAATTTCCTGGATTGTTATTGGTCTATTTAGGGTCTTGATATTTTTCTTTTTTCAACCCGGGAGGTTATTTGATGTCAGAAAGTTCTCCATTTCCTTTTCAAGTTTGTTTCCATACAAGTGTAGATAGTAGTCTCTGATAATCTTCTTATTTCTTTGGAGTCAGTTGTGACTTGATCTTTTACATTTCTGATAGTGTTTATTTGGGCTTTTTCTCTCTTTTTCTTGGTCAGTCTAGTCTTTTTGTATTATATTTTTGCCTTCTATGTCCCGTATTTGGGCTTTTATTTTGGTGATCTGGATTCTTCTACTGAAGCTGGAGTTTTGGTCTTGCTTTTCCAGCTTCCTTAGGTGATTTGTTAGGCTGTTAACTTGTAATCTTTCCATTTTCTTCATGTGTGTTCATGCAGATATGAATTCCCCTCTCAGTACTGATTTCATGGCATCCCAGAGGTTTTGGTAAGATGTTTCTTCACTTTCATTTGTTTTGAGATATCTTTTAATATCTATTATGGTTTCCATGTTTACTCAGGAGTTGTTTAACATCATGCTGTTTAGTGTCCATATCTTTGTGTGTTGTAGGGGAACTTTGTTGGTGTTGATATTTATTTTTATTCCACCGTGGTCTGAGAAGGTGCATGGCAGTGTTTCAGTCTTACAGAATTTCTTTATGCTGGATTTATGGCCAAGGATGTGGTCAATCTTAGACTATGTTCCATGTGGTGATGAGTAGAATATATATTCCATGGTCATTGGATGAACTGTTCTGCAGGTATCAATTAAGTCCATTTGGTCAAGTGTCACATTGAGGTTCTGGATCTCCTTGTTGATTTTTTGTCTTGATGATCTGTCTATGGTTGTGAATTGGGTATTTAAGTCCCCAGCTATGATAGTGTTAAAGTCAATGTCTTTTTAAAGTTTACCTAGAAGTTGCTTTATGAAAGTTGGTGTTCCTATGTAAGGGGCATATATATTTAGGTTGAATAGTTCTTGTTGATAGATTGAATCTTGTGTCATTATGTATTGACCTTCCATATCTTTTTAAATTTTTGATAGCTTAAAGGGTACTTTTTCTGATATTAAGATTGTGACTCCTGTTTTCTTTTGTGTTCCATTCACTCGAAATTTTGTTTCATTTCCCATTCTCTTTCTTTGAGTCTGTACATGTCCTTTCTGGTGAGATGAGTCTTTTGGAGACAATATATTGTGGCCTCATGATATTTATTCATTTTGCCATCTGTGTATTTTCAGTGGTACATTTAGTCCACTTACTTTCAGGCTAATTATTGAAATGTGTGAGTTTATCACTGACATGAGGTTCTCATAGAGTTTGTTGTTGTTATAGCTGTTTGTTTATTTGCTGTCTTTTTTTTCTTTTTGGGTTGATTAATATGTGTTTTCAATCTTTTTCCTGCATTCTTGTGAAGGGTGTTGTCATTTTTTTTTCTTTCGTTTGTATTTAATACTTTCTTAAGTGTTTCTTAGAGTTGGTCTGGAGGCAGCACAAGCTCTTAGGAATTGAATGTCTGGGAAGGATTTTAATTCTCCATCACTGATGAAGTTTAGCTTAGTTGGATAGGTAATTCTTGGTTGAAATTTTTTATCTTTGGGCTCCAAGCTTTCCTAGCCTGAAGTGTTTCTGTAGATAAGTCTTCTGCTATTCTAATTCATCTTCCCCAGTAGGTAGTCTGACCTTTGTCTTTTGCTGCCTTTAGGATTTTTCTTTCATACCTACTTTGTGTAGGTAAATTACTATGTGACTAGGAGTTGGTTTTCTCATTTGTTGCCTTGCAGGAGTTCTCTGAATCTCTTGTGTTTGAATGGTCCCTTCACTGATGAGATGAGAGAAGTATTCTTGAATAATTTCATGGAATGTTTGTTCCAGAGTTGTCTCTGTCTCTCTATCTGCCTCAGATTCCCATTAATCTTAGGTTCGGCCTCTTGAAATAATCACTCATCTCTGGGAGGTTTTGTTCTATCTTTTTAAGCTTCTTTTCTATGTTTTTAACAGTTTGGGTTAGTTCCATATTTTGGTCCTCAAGTTCTGAGATTTTTTCTTCTGCTTGGTTAATTGTGCTTTCCATGTTTATCAGTTTGTTATTTATTTCATTCACTGTATGCTTTATTACTGTTATCTCAGTTATCAACTTCGTTCTTTCCTCTTGTCTCCCCTGAATTCTATTAATTCTCTCTATTAATGTCTTGATATTTGAGTTTGTAGTTTGAGGTCAGTCGTTCTGGGGTCTCTTCATTGTTTGAGTTTCAAAGTCTGTATTCTCAGTGGCTGACCTCTAGGGGTCTGAGACCCATATTCTTCCTTTGGTTTTTCTTCATTTGTGTAAATTGCTCCCCCCTTTTTTTTAACCTCTTCTTTAATTCTGTTGTTCAGGGATCAAGGGGGCAGCTTTTACTTCTGTTTGCTCAATCTCCTTATGTGGATCCTCTGGCTTTGTTCAATTCCGAAGCTGCACTGTCAATGGGAGGCTGTATTTTTTGCAGTTTTGATCTTTAATTGAGGGGGAGCTGTGATTCAGGAACTATTTGCAGATGCCAGTATCTGCTAACAGGTGTGTGGGCCTCCTGGAACCCACTTCCTACTGTCTTATAATCTGTTCATGCAGTGGGGGTAAAGTTTTGCCCCCTGAAAGCAAAATGAGGTAAGAAAAAGGAAAAAAATGAAAAATGGAGGACTAGAGGGATGAGGGGGGAACAAGAGGGAAGAAAGGAAGGTGGAGAGAGAGAGGAAGAAAAGGGAAAACAGGCATACCAACTAACAAGTGAAAAGAGACACAAAGAAAGACAGAAAAGATAAAAAAACAAAAACATACAGACAATTACACAAACACACTAACTGACAACCCCCCCCCCATTTATGTGCTCTCCCTCAAAAATACCCATACACAAACAGGAAATCTTTTTTAAAAACGCAATAAAATAACAGAAAAAAACAAGTACAAGAACATAATCAAAAACAGAAAGAAAGACAGAGGAGGAAAAGAAAAAAAACTGAAACAGAAAACAAACAAAAAAACAAGCAAAACAAATAAACAAACAACAACAACAAAAAACTTGCTCTGAGGCTGTTCCTGTAACTTCAACTTCCTTTCAGCTCTGGTCTCCAGACCCTAAACTCTGTTCTCAGCACCAGATGATAGTGTTGCTTTCAGCATGGGTCAGATGCCCCACAGACTACTGTGAGAAAAGAGTGGATCAGATCTGGGCTCATTCAGCTTGCTGCTGCTGTTGTCAAGTCTCCCACTCAGATCTGACATGTCTGTGTCAGTTCCAGTGTTGAGGAGGGGCAAACTTGTGTCTCTCAAGTTTGATGAGTTAACTTCTAGTCTCTGGTTGGAGGCTGGGTGAAGATGGGTGGGGCAATGCAGGTCTCTGCCTGGTCCCCAAACAGAGAAAATGGCTCTGATCAGTATTTCCTCACTGGTGATGGGGCTTCTCTCTAACTCTCCCCTATCTGCTCTCTCCACAGATCTGGGACTCCTGCTGCTCTGCTGTCACAGATGATGGTGTGGGCTGAGTCCCAGGTAGTAAGGATAGCTGTATTCCATAGCCTTTTCTCAGGAGAGCCCTGAGAACAGCAGACAGTCCTGTGCACTGGCTCCCATCTCAGGGTGGTGGGGGGTTGCAGTCACCTCTGGAGGAGATCTCCAGGTGTATAAATCCTAGTCTCCCCTCAGATGGACTTTCACTCACCCACTGACACATACCCATTCATGCAGAGAGTCTTTATGGACACTCACTTTTGCAGAGACTCTCACAGTCCAACCTGTCCTATACCTTCTTACCATATAATCAAGAAAAATTTATTTAAAAAAAAATTTCGAATGTGGAAAGGCGGTCGCATTCTAATACACCAACAACAAGCAGGTGGAGAACCAAATAAAAAGCACAATCCCATTTACAATAGCCACAAAACAAATGAAATACCTTGAAATCTTCCTAACCAGAGAAGTAAAAGACCTTTAAAATGAGAACTACAAAACACTGCTCAAAGAAATCCAAGAAGACACAAACAAATGGAAAAATATTTCATGCTCATGGATTGGAAGAATCAACATTGTTAAGATGTCTACCAATGGCAATCTACAAATTCAATGCAATACCCATTAAATTACCAACATCTTTCTTCTCAGACCTGGAAATGACAAAACAGAAATTCATATGGAAACATAAATGACCACAAATAGCCAAAATAATCCTTAGCAAAAGAAACAAAGCAGGAGGTATCACACTTCCAGGCTTTAAACTTCACTATAATGCTACAATCATCAAAACAGCCTGGTATTGGTATAAGAACAGGCATGCAGACCAATGGAACAGGACAGAGATTCTGGAAGTAAAACTCCAATTTCTCAACCAACTTATCTTTGACAAAGCTTCCACCAACAACCACTGGGGAAAGAAGAATCTATTCAGTAAATGGTTCTGGGAAAACTGGCTGATTACATGCAGCAGATTGAAACAGGACCCCTACCTATCACCATACACGAAAATTAGCTCTAAATGGATCAAAGACCTAAAAATAAAACCTCAGACTATAAGAACCTTGGAAAATGCAGAGAAACCCTTATGGAAATTGGAACTGACAACCAATTCCTGATCAAAACCCCAAGTGCCCATGCCATAAGAGATAAGGTAAACAAATGGGACCTCATCAAACTGAAAAGCTCCTGCAAAGCAAAAGAAATCATCAAGAGAGTGGGAAGACAGCCTATAGACTGGGAAAAAATATTTGCCAACTGTATATCTGACAAAGGCCTAACATGTAGGATATATAAGTAACTCAAATGTGCCAAATGGAAAAAAACAAACAGCCCAATTATAAAGTGGGCAAAAGACATGAATAGACACTTCTCAAAAGAAGAGATACGGGCAGCCGACAGACACATGAAAAAGTGCTCAAACTCACTAATCATCAGAGAATTGCAAATTAAAACCACATTGAGATACCACCTAACCTCAGTAGGAATGACCATCATTAATAAAACAAACAACAACAGATGCTGGTGAGGATACAGAGAAAAAGGAACACTTCTACACTGCTGGTGGGAATGCAAACTAGTATAACCTCTTTTGGAAAACAGTGTGGCAACTTCTGAAAGAACTAGAAATTGATCTTCCATGTGACCCAGCAATCTCCCTATAGGGAATATACCCAGAGGAACTCAAATCATTCTACAAAAAAGATACCTGCACATGCATATTTATTACAGTACTATTCACAATAGCAAAAACATGGAACCAACTGTGCTACCCATTGAAACTGAAAAAAAAATGTGCTACATATACACAATGGAATATTATGTAGCCATAAAGAGGGGCAAACACATGGACTTTACAGCAACTTGGATGGATTTAGAGTCTATTATACTCAGTGATCTATCACAGAAACAGAAAACTGAGGACCACATGTTCTCACTTCTAAGCGGACCTTGAATAATAATCATAAAACTATAAGAAAGTAGTAGGATTGGCAGTAGTGAGAAACTGCCAAAGGAGGGGGGTGGTGGGATTGGCAGTTGAGGGAAACTGCCAGAGGA